>NC_140483.1:56855000-56994390 GCF_964271855.1 Acomys minous
CCATCACCGTGTTACCTGCAGTGGTGGCGGCAGTAGCAGCAGCAGCAGGGAAATCTGTTCAACTGTCCCTTGATCGGAGATGAGACGTGAGGTTTTGTCTCCTGTCTTGTCAGGGTCAGTTGATCATGGCTCTTCTTGGAGGACCAGGGAAAATCCTGAATCTGACACCAGAAGGCACACCATGTTCTCATTTTGAACACCAGAAAATAAAAAAGAATGGCTTAATTTTTTTTTTAGATTTATTTATTTTATTTTTGTGTATGTTTTGCCCTTATGAGTGAGTATATGTGTACCATGTGCATGCCTAGTCTGAGAGGAGCTCAGAGAGGGCAATGGGTCCCCTGGGACTGGAGTTTCAGATGCCGGGAGCCACTGTAGTGCTGGGAACTTGATCTGCGTCCTCTTAACCAAACTTAACTAGTGCTCTTAACCAAAAAGCCGTCTCTCCAGTCCCTGGCCTTTTCATTTGTTTGTTTGTTTAGTTTTCAGTGTGGAACTTTAGGATGAAACTCAGGCCCTCATACTTGTATGACAAGCACTTTAATGATCGAGTTATTTCCTCAGCCCTCATGAAGAATACAATCTCCAATAAGGTAAAATTCTCCGATGATCATTTTTGCTCATAGGACACTACTACATTTTTTAAAAAAGATTTTTATTTTTATTCTACGTGTATGTGAGGGAGCCTGCATATGTATATATATTTATGTGTACCACATGACTGCTGGTGCCTTCAGAGGCCAGAAGAGGCCATCAGATCCCCCGGAACTGGAGTTACAAGTGGTTGTAGGCTGCCGCTGTGGCTGCTGGAACTCAAACTCTGACTCTGCAAGAGCAGCGAGTGCTCTTCGCGGCTGAGACATACCTGCAGCCTCCACGTTCTTACCTTTCTCACTGTCATTCCACTGTGACTTCCCCAGGCCTCAGAAGGGACTGGATCTGGGAGCCACCTGGCTAGGTGACTCCACTTTCCCATGGTCTGTGCTTATAACTGCAGTATTAAGTAAAGTTATGGAAGACCTTGAAATGACCATTTTTAGTTTTGCTCTGGGTTATCTTTGCCTTTCAAAGTCTTTGGGCTGTCTTATGACTGTAAAATAGAGAACGCTGTTAAAACAAGTGGTTGTATTATAGACACACGTTCTGTGTAGTGGAGAAACAACTAATCGTTGCCCTGCAGATGTCAACTGTTTCTCATCTGCTAAGCATATTGCTTTCAGCATCCTATAGCTTTGATAGTTTCTGTTCTCTGATCCGTTCCCTCATTAAGTGATGAGTTAAACTGAACCATTGGCATAGGCTAGTTTGAGATTTTTATGAGGGATTTGGATTTACTATTTTTTTATTTTATTGAAAAATAAAGTCATTCATATTACATCATATTACATCTCAGTTGCTATCCCATCCCGTGCATCCTCCCATTCCTCCCTCCCTCCTGTTTTCACCCCATTCCCCTTCCCTATGACTGTGACTGAGGGGGACCTCCTCCTCCTGAATATGAGGCTAGGGTATCAAGTCTCTTCTTGGTAGTCTGCTATTGGATTTACTACTAAAGAAAATTTACCTTGGGACTGGAGAGATGGCTCAGTGGTTAAGAGCACCATCTGCTCTTCCAGAGGTCCTGAGTTCAATTCCCAGCAACCACATGGTGGCTCATAACCATCTATCATGAGATCTGGTGCCCTCTTCTGGTGTGCAAGTGTACATGCAGGCAGAACACTAAATAAATCTTTAAAAAAAAAAAAAGAAAATTTACCTTTAACAATATTGACTTTTGAAGGTCATACGGACAAATGATGCTGTCAATAGCAGAATGACTGAACAGGATTTCTAGCTGCCCATAGTAGCACAGTCCCTCTTTTTCTCTTGTTGTCTGTGCTTCAGGGTTAAGCCAAATCAACAGTAAGAAAAAAGTTTTGAGATAGGGACTTTCAACGTAGGCCACATTGGCCTCAAATTTACAGAAATCCTTCTGCCTCTGCCTCCCAAGTGCTAAAGGCATTTGCTGTCATGCCTGGGAGCACGAAATCTTTTGAACAAACAATCTGTGTCCCTCTCATGGGGGCTCTCACAGTCGTGGAGAGTGCATTGGTAAGTGTAAAGAAGCTGCAGAGGTACAGTGTTCAGGTGTTTCATGTAGTGGGGGCGAAGCTGCCTTACTGGTATTTAGTTACAGATGGACGCTTCCTAACCTTCGCCCACACCCTCGCCAGTGTTGCAAGAAGGAGGTCTGACTTTGCGTTGGAGTGTTTTTTTTTTTAATATTTACTTATTTATTTAATGTATATAATCTGCATGTTATGCATCTGCATCAACATCTGCATCCCAGAAACGTTGTGAGCCGCTATGTGGTTGCTGGGAATTGAACTCAGGACCTCTGGGAGGAACAGACAGTGCTGAGCCATCTCTCCGGCCCGCATCAGAGTCTTGGAACACTTACCGCCGAATCCTTTCATTGGCCAGATGTGAGGAGGACGAAGGGATACAGAGGAGAACTTACAGACTTACAGGGAGAAAAGTGCCGTCCGGGGTTTATTAGCAGTTCTGGGGTCTGAATGCCAAGCTTGTGGTTCACCTGGGGCGGCAGCCTTGCTCCTCTGGCTCGTGGGTCCTCCTGCTTCCACTGTGCCCAGCCCCACACCTTTGCAGTCCCCAGCACTTAGGATGCTGAGGCAGGAGGATCTCAAATTGGAGACCTGCACGGACCACATATTGAGATCTCTGTCTCAGAAATGAGTAGTCTGGGCTGGTGACCGGGCTCCGAGGGTAAAGGTGTTTGCTGTCAAATGACTAGAGTTTGATCCCCAGAACCTACATGGTGGAAGGAGAGAACTGAGTCCTGACGTTGTCCTTTGGTCTCCAGGTGGGCACTGTGGCACCCACACAGCCCCCCATCCACTCCCAAACAAACAAGCAAACAAATAAAGACACTTTTCCTTCTGACTGGTCACTGTTGCTTAAACCTACCTCCAAGAGTTACACTTGGGCAAAGATGTTGCTTCTTGTTACCTTAATTAATTAATTAATTTTTGGCGACAAATAATTTTTCCAGACAGGGTTTCTCTGTGTAGCCTTGGCTGTCCTAGACTTGATTTGTAGACCAGGTTGGCCTGGAACTCACAGCGATCGCCTGCCTCTGCCTCCTGAGTGGTGGGATTAAAGACGTGTGCCACCACACCTGGCCCCTTAATTTATTTTGAAGCAGAGCTCACTATATGGATCAAGCTGGCCTTGACCTTATAAAGATGCTCCTGCCTCTGCCTCCCAAGTGTTAGGATTAAAGATGTGTGCTACCATGCCTGGCTGTGGCTCCCTGTTAAAATGGCAGTGATCTGGAAGGCCTGACATACTTGCCATGAAAAAATGTTAGTTGCCCTTAACCTGGCTTAAGGCAGAGTCCATAATGGCTCAAGGAGGTAAGAGGGGAGCCTCATGAAACACAGGCTGTGTGCCTACTGGAGAGATTGCCTGAGATGCTGGGGAGGGGTCTTACAAGCCAGCGAGTGTAGGAGCAGCGAGGAGGAGGAGTTATACCCTCTCAGAAACCAGGAAGAGCAGAGCAGAGCAGAGAAGAGCGGTTTTTAAGGCCCGAGACCTGCGAGGAGAAGCTACATCCAAGAAGTGGCTTCCTAGAGGCCAACCTGCAGGCAAGGTCTGGGCCAACTGTGGCAGGGCAGGTGGATGCTGGGACAGGCCAGAGGGCAAGATTAAGGCCGGGCGAGGCTGGGACATCTCTGTCAGTACAAAGCCAGGAGGCCTGGGTATGTGGAAGCCAGATGAGTAGTGCCCTCATGATGGATGAGCGTTTCTTGGCAGGCAGCCTTCCTTTCTGCCTTCCCCGCTGGACAGACTCAGTGGCTCCAGGCCCCTGCCATCCGCTGATGGCTTTATTATGGATGAGCATCCTTGTCCTTGCTCCATGCCCCAAGTTCCCACGGCAGACCCTTCTGCACTTACGTAAGTCACGTAGAAATGATTGCCCTAGAATCTCTCAGCGTGCAGTGTAACAGGCAGTGACCAGTGAGATGGGCGTGTGCTTTCCCTGTAGAGGACAAGCCGGCCGATCTCAGTGCAGCGGAGGGCCTCAGCAGCTGCTGGGAGAAAAATCAAGGCCCAGCGGAGGCAGCCTCTGCCAAACCAGAGCTGCCCATCTTCCTGCACACTCTTGGGCTTGGCTGGACCATGAACTCCACATGCTGTCTACTCATCGGATCTATCTGTGGAGTCCCAGCCTAGCTCCCCAGACAAGGAGTGGCCTGGCCCCTGGTTTATCTGAAGCCAGGGCAGCAGTTGGGAGTCAGGAAGCCTTTTCTCAGGTCCCCTAAGACACCCAACGCTCTGAACATCTTCATTCATTTCCTTTCCCTCCCCTCCCCTGATTTCTTCTCGCCCCTTCCCGCCTTCCTTTTGAGACAGGGTCTCACTGTGCAGCCCTGGCCTGAAGCTCTTATATAGAACAGGATGGCCTCACATTCACAGAGGTCCCCCTGCCACTGCCACTGCCACTGCCTCTGCCTCCCCCGAGGGCTGGGACTAAAGGTGTGCACCACCACAGCCTGCACATCTTTATATCCGGCAGCTGGGCCTGGGGCCCCAAACAGAGGCTGCATATGCTGGTTTAGCTCCTTAGACTTCATGCGGTATCAAAGCAAGGGGAACAGAATCTTGCATGCTGTTAAGTCAGGCATTCAACAAAGCTTCCCCAGGAGCAGACAAGATAGTGGGGGTGCTACAGGAAGAACGACACATGAATGCACATGAATTCCACGAATTCCACTCACTCTTTTATGCTGTCAAACTTCCCTCAGCACCCACCTCCTTAGCCCTCGCCTCCCTGCCTTCTGCTACAACTGAAAATGCATTTACTTCATTTAAGGAAGCTGTGAAAGGTAGGGGGAAAAAAAAACCTCTAAAATAGTAATCTACCTGTACAATAAGGCCAGGGATACTGAGGCGGGCGAGCACAGCAACCTGGGACTCCACCTGGCTTGGCTATCCCTGGACCCCTAGGTACATCCAGCTGTGTGTGCGCCTAAGGTACAGCCTTGTTGGAGGTGTGTCACTGGGGTTCCCTCCCTCTGCGGCTTGTGGGTCAAATGTAAGCTCTCAGCCACTGCTCCAGTGCCATGCCTGCCTGCCTGCCTGCCTGCTGCCATGCTTACCACCGTGATGATCAGAGCCTAGCCCTCTGGAGCTGTGCGCAAGCTGCCAATTAAATGCTTCCTTGTATAAGTTGCCTTGCTCATGGAGTCTCTGCACAGTACTAGAACAGCCACTGAAACAGGGTGCGTGCGCAGCAGTGCAAGCCGTGTCCACTGAGTGAACTGGGAGGAAGACAGGAAGAAAGGAAAATAAAAAGAAAGGAAGAAAACAAGAAGCCTTATTTGCTACCTCTAAAATTGTTTTTAGATGATTTTAGTTTATACATGTGAGTGTTTTGCCTGCATGTATGTATGTGCACCATGTGTATGGCTGGTGCCTAAAAAGCCAGAAGGGGATATTAGGTACCCCAAAACTCCCTAAACTGGAGTTGTAGATTATTGTGAATTGCCATGTGAGTGCTGGGAACCGAACCTGGCTCATCTACAAGAGCAATAAGTGTTCTTAACTGTTGAGCCATCTCTTCAGTCTTTTATTTACCATATTATATCTATACATAATTTTGTTTACATCTGATTAAAATCAGATGCATCATGAGAAGGGACATAAGAGTGTCCCACATGCAGGCTCCCAACCTTCTTAATTCTCCCCACTCTATCCCAGCACTCTTGGACTATTTAATCCCTGACCATAATGTGGTCCTTCCTGTTCTCGGATGCAGCCTTGAGAGGATGCTATCAGGGAGCATCCTAGGGCCTGACCTCACAGTGCTTTGGATGGGAGCTTGCTGGCTGGTCCAGCACTGAGGCTGGGGCAGTAAGCCTGGCCTGTGCTCACATGGTATGCTCTTCTTTAGTCAGACCTTTCTGGAAAATAGCTCACTAACCACAGCACTGTGAGGGCGTTACTGTTATGACTCAAGATGACAGATGTGGTATGGAGAAATTAAATGACTTATCTGGGGTCACACAGCTAGCAAGTAGTGGCACAGGGACTTGATTTCCAGCAGCTTATCTTCAGTATCCACACACTTAATGACAACTCACTTTGCCCTCCCATGAAAGTTTCTTTCCCTCCCTCCCTCCCTCCCTCCCTCCCTTCTTCCTTCCCTCCTCCCTCTCTTCTCTCTTTTTTTTTTTTCTCATCCAGAGACAGGGTCTCTCTGTGTAGCCTTGGATATCCTGGAACTCAAACTCTATCTGTAGACAAGGCTGGCCTTGAACTCATAGAGATACGCAACAGCATGGCCTGGTGCTTTGTATTTGATTGTTAATTATTTTGCTCCCCGAGGTCTGCTTGCTGTCTTTATCACATACCCCTAATGCTGCCGTGTAACCTTGCCTCCAAATAATCCCTGTTTGACCGATAAGATGTCTACACAGCTGGGCAGGGTGGAAGTGAGGTAGGTGTAGCTAAGGTTCAGGGGCTGGGAGGACAGAAGGATCATGGGAAGGAGAGAGACAGGCATGGGAGGAGAAGGAAGTGGGACCACCGTGGGTTAGCCTGGAGAGAACCGCGTGGCCGGGAGGAATGCGGTGGTGGAGAGGAGCAGCCCAGATCAGAAGCGTGCACAAGCATTTGTGGAGTTATGGGTGGAAGTAGCCAGGTAGGGATGGCTAAAGCAGATGGCACGGGGTGTGGGGCTAGGGGGTAACCAGGTAGCTTAGGCGGTTTGTATCTGCCCAGCCCCAGGTGAAATAAGGCTTATTTAAAATTCTATCAGGCATCTGTGTCTTTTAGTCATATGGCGGTGGGTTAATAATAGCTGCCGTAATAATGACATGGATTAATGGTAAATATTAACAACCCAGTTTCTTTCTTTCTTTTTTGTTTTTTTGTTCTTTTTTTTCAAGACAGAGTTTCTCTGTGTAGCTTTGGCTGTCCTGGACTCGCTTTGTAGACCAGGCTGGCCTCAAACTCATAGTGATCCGTCTGCCTCTGCCTCCCAAGAGCTGGGATTAAAGGCGTGCGCCACCACGCCCGGCGTTAACAACCCATTTTCTACATCAGAGACCTTGACCAGATCATTTCCTCACTCTGCATTTGATTTCTTCAACTGGGGTAACTAAACTTGCCTATGTGCCTCATTGGATTAAAGGCTAAAACATAGCAATTCTTTTCAGTGGATCCACAAGCTTATCTAATTCTTCACATGGCACATAGAAAATATTCTGAAATGATCTATAAAATATAAGAGGTATTTTAGATATTCACTAACTCATATAAGTCTCTGAAATCCAGAATTCGGGCCCATGAAGTGGCTGCACAGTCCTGGGATTGTTGTATGGGCATTTTGTCTGCATGTATGTCCGGGTGACATTTTTGTCCCTTGTGCCCATGGGGGCCAAAAGAGGGCAACAGATCTCCTGAAATGGCTCTGAGCCACAGTGTGGGTGCTGGGAATTGAGCTCTGGTCATCTGGAAGAGTAGCCAGTATCTCTTAGCTTTTAGCCTCTGAGCCACCTCTCCAGACCCAACAGAACTGACATTTTATAGACCCTAGAGGTAAACAGTTTACATTATTAAGGGCTTTAATTTTTTAAGGTTTATTTTATTTTCTATGTGTATTAACATTTTGTCTGTCTGTCTGTCTGTATACCGTGTGCATGCCTGGTGCCCTAGAGGTCAGAAGAGGAGGTTGGATCCCCCTGATCCTGGAGTCACAGATGGTTGTGAGCCACCACACAGGTGCTGGGGACAGAACCCGGGTTCTCTGCAAGAGCAGCCGGTGCTCTTACCTGCTTAGTCATCTCTTGAGGGCTCTAGAATCCGTGCCATTTCTCATCCCTATGAGCATTGCCAAGGCGACCAGTTACATTTGTCCTTGTTCTGTACCCTGGAAGACCCAGGCTTGCATAAAGTAACTATGTCAGCTCACATAGCTGGTAGTGAGCCTAGACTCAATCCAGGGCTTGGTCGACTCCAGTGAGTTTACGGGGGTCCTGGCCCCACAGCTTCAGCTGCCCATAGTCTCTGCTGGCAGTGAGGCCAAGGTCTCCGTAGCCTGAGCGGGAGTGTCTGGAACGGGGCAGAAGGTGAGAAAGAAAAGACCAACAAGGGTGGGTGAGGCTTAGAGAGCTGGATCCCAGATAAGGCAGAGCTCCGGGCTCCCCTCCATCAATAGGCCACACCCCCATACTCAGTCACCTGTCCATATTAACACCTGTGTTAACATGTTTGTGTTACTGTCCGTTCTAGGTGGTAAAGTTTCATTGCAACTTCATCCTCTTTTCCCTTGCGGAGTCCCCAAGGGCAAGACTCTGTTACATATTGCCCAAGGCCCCAGACAGCCTAGTGAGGATTAGTGGGTGACTAATGAGGACCCACGGAATAAACTATTAATAATGATCATTCCTAGGACTGTAAAAAAAATGATTCACAGATGTTCTGTTATTTAATCATTCATTAAAATTTACAAGCATTTGGTCAATCATCAGTAGTAACACGCCGGGCTTGGGATGCGGCCCTGTGGTCCAGTGGGAGTCTAGCATGTTTGAGCCCTGGGTTCAGTTTCCAGCGCTATGTTAGAAGAGACGGCCCTGTCTGCGCCCAAGGACTCCGTGGTGGATTAGAGCAAAACAAGACTAGAAAAGACAGAGAACTAACTGCATGTCTGAAGCACAAAGGAGGGGCATGGAAGGTTACAGGAGAGACGAATCAGGGCTGGGCTTTGTGAACTAGGGGGACCAAGTGGGAGCCTGGTGAAGGCCACCATGGACATCTGGGGAGCCAGAAAGAGATGGGATGTGTTTGGCTGCTGCTTCCAGGGAGGGGAGTGATGAGTGAAACACTTTTGAGTTGAACATAGATTGCTTTACATTTTACACCTGTTATCGCAAATTGGCCCCCAAACATCATCATCATCATCATCAGCAGCAGCAGCAGCAACAATGAACAGGAGCTGCCTATTAAGAAAATAATTCCCCCCCCAATTTTGTCTTCTTCCTGCATTACTCTCATGCAGTACCCACAGAGGCCAGCTGAGGGCACTGGATCCTTTAGAGCTGTTGGGAAACCCATGCAAGTCTTCTGGAAGACCTCTGAGCCATCCATCTCTCAGCTCTGAGATGGCTATTCCCAAGAGGTCTGTTTACCCTGTGTTATCTTGACAGCACTCTCCTGAGCAGGGGAGAACCGCAGGAGGAGGGAGGTCATGACTCCCTCACTTTCCAACTAAAGCGAAGACATGGAATTTGGGATGTTGTGTGTGTGAAGGATGTTATGTCTGTTTGTCACTGTGTTCCCCTGGAAGTCTCCAACCCCAAATATTCCCCAATCAAGCAAAGAATGAGAGTGGAGCCAGCTCAGGTTGCCCGAGAACTTCCTCTAAATGAGCTCATCTGTCACAGAAAGGACCAGAATGTCCCTGACAAACAGCAGTGAAGCTCTTCAAGTGGAACTTTTTGGCCAGTTTTTTTGGAATGCAAAGCCCAGTCCCTTCCGGACGAAGCTACCCCAGGGTATCTCAGCACAGGCGCCTACCAGCCTTGAGGCTTCCTCCAGTTCGCCCCGCTGGTTCCCAAGCCTGTCAGTTGTACTCTGGCCTTGTTCCTTTGATAACCAGCCAGCCTTCTCAGTCACCATGGAGACAGGAGCCTCCCTGTTGCCCCATCAGGGAGGAGGCCAACTCCAGAGGCTTTTACAATTCCTGGTTCCCTTCTCTCCTCCATGTTCCCAGGACTGGGTCTTAGTGCTGACACTGTTGTCTTTATCAGCTTCTCATGTCCTAGAACCTTCCACATACCAGTGTCTAGGGAGAGGAGGTCCTCCTTGTTGGCTAGAGTGGCTGCTATGGCAGCCTGCATTAAAGATACGGGTTTTTCCCCCTAAAGCTAATTTTTCTTTCTTTCTTTTTTTTTTCTTTTGGTTTTGTTTTGCTTTGTTTGGTTTTTCAAGATAGGGTTTCCCTGTGTAGCCTTGGCTGTCCTGGATTTGCCTTGTAGACCAGGCTGGCCTCTGCCTCCTGAGTGCTGGGAGTAAAGGGGTGCACCACCATGCCTGACCTCTAAAGCTAATTTTTCAATGGTTGTCACTTTCTCCTTTCTTCCTGTGGGCCACTGAGACCGCATCTGTGACAGCGGCTGTCCCGTTGCCGTGGGCCCTCCCGTCTTCCGTACTCCAAAAAAACGTTAACTGTGGGCTCTGCCACTGGGTACCCCACCTGTGGACTAGCGGTTCTCTGCATGAGCCTTGCCATCTGTGTGTCTTCACCCTGAAATCCCACCGGGTGGTTCCTGCTTTTCTACCCCCACGGGAATGACCTGTCCATCAGCCCGCTGTGCTCACAGAATCCTTTGCAGGCAACAGAGGGAGGAGGAGTGGTCCTGCTCAACTCTGGCAGTCCAAACATGGATTTCGGTGGAGTTGGGCACAGCCCTCCATTGATACTCTTGACTAGGGCTTGTCTGGTCACAGTACTTACCTAATGAACTCTCAACACACACCATCACCTGTGGAATTAGCTCTTTGAAAACTTTCTATGATGGTGAATGCTCAAGTAGTTAAACACTTCACAGTTCTCCTTCTTCACCACCCAAAGCCCTGTGAGAGCGGCCACCCACCTGCCTGCTCACCCAAGGCCCTGTGAGGGTGGCCACCCACCTGCCTGCTCACCCAAGGCCCTGTGAGGGTGGCCACCCACCTGCCTGCTCACGCAAGGCCCTGTGAGGGCGGCCACCCACCCACTCACCTGCTCACCCAAAGCCCTGTGAGGGCAGCCACCCACCCACCTGCTCACCCAAAGCCCTGTGAGGGCGGCCACCCACCCACCCACCTGCTCACCCAAGGCCCTGTGAGGGTGGCCACCCACCTGCCTGCTCACGCAAGGCCCTGTGAGGGCGGCCACCCACCCACTCACCTGCTCACCCAAAGCCCTGTGAGGGCGGCCACCCACCTGCCTGCTCACCCAAGGCCCTGTGAGGGCGGCCACCCACCTGCCTGCTCACCCAAGGCCCTGTGAGGGCGGCCACCCACCTGCCTGCTCACCCAAAGCCCTGTGAGGGCGGCCACCCACCCACCCACCTGCTCACCCAAGGCCCTGTGCGGGTGGCTCCCGTTCCTGTTGACATCTGGCCCGTGTTTGTTTTTGAGACTCACTACGTCTAGACTGATCTCAATTCTAGTGCCATCCATTTCTTCTTTCAGTATTAAAAATTTCAAATTAGAAAAGTAACATATGGGGCTGTAGAGATGGCGCAGCAGTCAAGAGCACCGGTTGCTCTGCCAGAGGACCTGGGTTCGGTTCCCAGCACCCACATGGAAGGTCACAACTATTTCTAACTCCAGTTCTGGGAGACCGATGCCCCCTCTTCAGAGTCCTTGGTCACCAGACATGCAAGCATTCATGCAGGCAACACACACACACGAAATCAAGTTTTATTTGCTTATTTATTTATTTAGTTCTTTCTTTCTTTCTTTCTTTCTTTCTTTCTTTCTTTCTTTCTTTCTTTCTTTCTTTCTTTCGTGGCTGGAGAGACAGCCGTGGGTGCTGGGAACTGAACTCTTATATTTATGGTTGTGAGCCTAGCCTTTAACGGCCGAGCCACCTCTCCAGCCCTTATTTTGGTTTTTCGAGACAGGGTTTCTCTGTGTAGCCCTGACTATTGTGGACTCACTTTGTGGCCTCAAAGTCATAGAGATCCACCTGCTTCTGTCTTCCGAATGCTAGGATGAAAGGTATGAGAATTTGCCCCATCAGAACGTTATCGCTCAAGATAAAAGAGTCTTCAAAAAGGAGTGAGACAGAAGGAGGCTCCCATCTTGCTTGTCTTGGGCGCTGGGGCTGCTCTCACGAGCATCCTGACAGTGTCTCACCCCTGAGGCAAGGATCATGTTGCAAGCCACCAGGAGCCCTTGATAGCAGCACTTGACAATTTTTGACATCTTGGACTGGAGGGTTCCTAACTGTGCAATCTGGCTTGCATAGCGAGATGGCTCTGCATCCCAGGCTGCTCACTAGATGGTGGCACCCTTCCTTCCAGTCTTTATAACCCAAAATATTCCCAAATGTCCCCTAGGAACAATACCATCGTGTGTTAAGAACAGTTGACTTACACTGTATGGTCCCTTTATTGGCTTTGAGTAAACAAAGATGTGTTTTCTTTCTTTCTTTCTTTCTTTCTTTCTTTCTTTCTTTCTTCTTCTTCTTCTTCTTCTTCTTCTTCTTCTTTGTCTTCTTTTCTTCTTCTTCTTTGTCTTCTTTTCTTCTTCTTCTTCTTCTTCTTCTTCTTCTTTTCTCCCTCCCTCTCTCTCTCTCTCTCTCTCTCTCTCTCTCTCTCTCTCTCTCTCTCCCTCCTGTCCTTCTTACCTTTTTTTTTTTGGCAGGCGGGGAGAGGCTTTTGGCTTTTTGTTTTTTGAGACAGGGTTTCTCTGTGTAGCTCTGGCTGTTCTGGAACTTGCTCTGTAGACCAGGCTGGCCTCAAACTTAGAGATATGCCTGCCTCTGCCTCTGCCTCCTGAATGCTGGATTTAAAGGTACACGCCACCACTGCCCAGTAAAGAATCTTAGTAGTATTGTGGAAGCCAGGGGCATGGATGGACCTTCTCTCTGTGGATCAAATTCAAGATTCACTTTTGTTATTGTTGTTTGTTTGTTTGTTGTTGTTGTTGTGGACTGGCTTCTGTGTGTGCGTTGTTTGGTACATGAAGGGAAAGGACACGTTTAGTGTATCTGAAGCTAGTGAGAAGTCAAGACTGCAAGGGAATCGCTTGATTCCAAATCCAGATTTGTAGGGCAGGACTTTGATTGGCCTGGACTAGGTGAGTGGTGCTTGGTAGATTTAGATAGCGTGGCTGTGGCACCTAGGAGTCTTGCTGTAATTGCTGTGCAGATGTGCAGTTTCTGGAAGGTAGCAGCTGGAACCCCGTAGACAGTATACACTTGAGGGAGTGTTAGCGAGCGTTCAACTGCACACTGCCTGAGAGAGGGGAGCGGCTGTCTTCAAGTTTGACTGGTGTCTCAGTCCCACGTAGCTAGACTTAGAGTGACAACTACCATACCACCCAGGCTTTGGTTTGGGGGAGTGGTCTCTGTGGGAGCAGCACAGCTTACTCAGGCAGGTCCACTCTAGAGAGAGAACATTGGAGTCTGGCATTTGCAAGTCCATAAAAATGTTTTATGTAGCAGATCATCTCAATCTCCCTTCACGAAGCTGGCTGGAGTGTGTAGACACCGAGGCGGAGGCCATCATTCAGCTACTGTGGGCTCAGGGATTCAACCTCAACCTCCAACTGGTGCTTGACCAGTACTCCCCTGAGGCCCAGCCCCTGGCTAGCAGGATATTGCTGAAGAGGACCCTGCCCATAGGGCTGCTGGATCACTACCAGTTTTTTTTTAAAAGATGTATTTATTTATTATTATGTATGCAGTATTCTGCCTGCATGTACACCTGCAGGCCAGAAGAGGGCAGCAGATCACATTATAGATGGTTGTGAGCCACCATGTGGTTGCTGCGAATTGAACTCCCGACCTCTGGAGCAGCAGTCAGTGCCCTTAACCTCTGAGCCATCTCTCCAGCCCTACCAGTTGTTTTGACACATTGCTTTATAAGAACTGTCCACTTCCTTGGACGAGCCATTGATATCCCAAAGCATGTTCATGATCTATTTGTCTCTGTGCCCAGAACTTGGGTAGTATTGTTATTTTACAGATTGACTTATTTTTGTTTTCTGTCCATGGGTGTTTTCCCTGCATGTATGTCTGTGCATCACCTGTGCGTCACATGCTTTGGTGCCCATGGAGGCAGAAGAGGGCAACAGATTCCCTGGAACAGAAGTTACAGATGGTTGTGAGCTGCTGTATGAGTGCTGGGAATTGAATCCAGGTCCTCTGGGAAAGCAGCCAGGATTCTTAACCACTGAGCCATCTTTCCAGCTCCTCACATGGTGCTATGAGCAGCAGAGCAGTAAGTGAGCCTTCGCCTGCGCCATGGTGTGTGTATGAACAGCTCACAAATCGGACACTTTTACCGTGGTCGTTTCACAGATGCTGAGGTTGGAGCACAGGAAGGCCAACGTGTCCGTGGTCATCCAGCAACAGAGCCCCCGCTTGCCGCAGGGATCCTGGGTTTATAGAGGAAACATCACTGAATTACGCAGGCTTGAGAGGGACAGCTCAGAAGCAGCACGTTCCCGCTGGTCTCTGTTGAGAGATGGGCAGACTTAGGGAGTTCAGAATTTCTCTGAAGGAGATGTAGTGATCACAAATACCTTTATTGCAATAAAATGTGTGCAGCTTCTGCAATGCATTTCTTTCCCCTAAGACAAGAGCTCATTATGTAGCCCAGGCTGGCCCCACCCTGGTGTTCCTTCTGAGTGTGGGGGTCATAGGCACATGCCCTCATGCCTTACTTGGAACATACTGGTTAGGGGGTTGGTCTTTTGGTTGTCGTTGGTCTTGTTTTGTTTGAGACAAAGTCTGACTATCCAGTCCTGGTGTTGAGTTTCCTGTGTAGCCCAAGGTGGACTCAAGCTCATAAGCAAGCCTCAGGAGGCAGAGTCAAGCAGATCTCTGGGAGTTTTGAGGCCAGCCTGGTTTACATAGTGAGTTTCAGGCCAGCTAGGGCTACATAGACATACCCTGTCTCAAAACCAAAACCAAAACCAAAAACCAAGTAGTTTCCTATTTAATATCATTTTAGATGCTGTGCAGTAGAGTCAGCCATCATTCCCACCCCAGGGAAGGAACTAAACTCTAAGAGAAACGCCCCATCCAAGACCCCCACAACCTCTGTGCTGGGACGTCATTCACTCTTTGTGGCACTCGTGAGAGTATCGGGTTGTTGCCAGGTCATGGGTGCAGTACGTGAGGCTCAATTTGCCCAAGAACCAGTGGGCAGGAGAACTGACATTAAAACCCAGACTTGGAGGCTCCTGCTGCAACTTGCTTCTCAAGAATGGGTCATCACTGGGCACAGTGGCACACACCTGTAATCTCAGCACTGGGGAGGCAGAGGCAGGCAGGTCACACTGTGAGTTCGAGGCCAGCCTGGTCTACAAAGTGAGTCCAGGACAGCCAAGGCTACACAGAGAAACCCTGTCTTGAAAAAAAAGTTCATCTTTGCTAAACAAATACGGAGAAAGAAAGAGATGGAGGAGGAAGACTGAGGGAGAGAAGAAGAGACCTATTATCTGTCTATCTATCTATCTATCTATCTATCTATCTATCTATCGCTTTAGGAAATGGTGGTAGGAGGAGCAGATGGAAAAAAGCAGAGTGGATGCAATCAGTGTTTTCCCTGTAGGGTACCTGAGTGGTTGCTGACTGACTGTTTGATACACACTGGAGCTGAAACACCTATCCTGCCTCGGCCCCTGCTTTCTTCTGGCCAAAATGGTTGGTGGGGCAGAGGCTGAGCCTTTGCCTTGGGGTGTGTTGGAAGGATGCCACTGGACATATTAATACTGAGCTGCCTGGAGGGGAGGGAGCCTGAGCTGCCCATAGTTTTTCTGAGATGTCTGAGATATCAATTAAAAATATTTAGTCAACCGTCCCTGGAGGCTCCAGCTCAGTTACAGAGTATTTTAAGGGAGGACATTGGGGTGTTCAGAGGCACTGAGACCTGAGGTGCTCCCCCTGCACTCCCTCCAGGCCTGGGCCACTTCAGTTGCTATTACATATGCTTGGAGAATTCCCACAGCCTCCCCAGATACCCTGTGCCAGAAGACCGTCTACATGTTCTAATGTACAAAGGTCTCTCTCCCAGGTGGTGAAAATATAATTGAGGGTTGTTCATCTCCCTGGGAATGGCTCAATGTCCTACTCTTTATTTATTATTATTATTTTTTTTTTCCGAGACGGAGTTTCTCTGTGTAACAGTCCTGCCTGTCCTGGACTCGCTTTTGTAGACCAGGCTGGCTTCAAACTCACAGTGATCCACCTGCCTCTGCCTCCCGAGTGCTGGGATTAAAGGCGTGCACCACCATGGCTGGCTCGATGTCCTGTTCTTGATCTACAGGGCAGGCATGTTCATTTGGTGAGTCAAAGCATCACAGGCATCGCTGCCCTTCAAAGGCACATGGAGTTACTCCACGAAGGACACAGGGATGGATGGGGGAATGGTGGCTTTGACAGAGACAAGAGGCTGCTTCACACAGAAGCTGAGGTGAGTCAGCCAGAGACCCTGTGCCCACCTTAAGAGACTTCCAAGCTAGAGAAAGCCAGAACCAAGATGGCACCCAGGTCTCTGAGGAAGAGGGTGGGCCTTTCTGGGCCAGTTTAGAACCCTTTCCCTGGAGACATGAGGCAGGCATGGTAGGACAAGAACAGAGCAGCCACACAGATGGGAGGAATCCTGGGGCTAAGAGGAATGAGCCGCCTCTTGCTTGGGAGGCTGGAGGGAGACCCCCACCCTCACCCCCCAGGCCCAGCACAACAGGCGAGCAGATGGCCAGCACAGGCTAAAGTGTCCCTTTCCTGTGAGGAGAGATAATAGGACAGGGCCTGGGAACGGGGGCATCTGAGCACCTTGGCTAATGGAGTTGGGGTGAGCAGGAGCTATCCGGGTGGCCTGTAGTGAGGAGTAAGGCAGAACTTGCTGGTCTGTCACCTCTCTGTGTTTAGAGCTTTGTCAGGGACGGCCCTCCATGAAACCTGCTCTTAACAGAAGAAAACCATGCATGCATTAAGTTCATTTAGGTAAGTTCCAGAACTATCAATGTGAATCCACAGTGACAGAAATACGAACATGGTAGATCCAGTGGGAGTTTTCTGAGGCAATGGAACATTTTTTTAAAATTCCATATCTTGATTTATGTACTGGTTATCTGGGGTGTACATTTGCCTAAGCATATTAAACCGCTCACTTAAAATCTGTGCACTACACAGAACATAAATCATATGTTAAATAAATAAGCAAAATCATCTTGTCACAATACCCTGAGAGGGGGGGAAAAAGACTTCTCCTTCACTGTAGTGAGGTAGATGGCTCCCTGCCCCACCCCCACCCCCCCAGTCAAGAAGCAGCGGAGTGAATTTGAAAGCCCCTTGCTTTGATTCCGTCTCTGACTCTAATCTTGTTCCATCGTTGCTACTGCGATCTTAAATGAGTGGATTCCCAGCGTTCTAACACCTAAAATGGGCTCGGGTGGGGGTGGGGGGGTTGTGATAGCCAAATGAGCCCAGGCAACACTTTGCTGGTGCACTTCATCTCCTGCAGGAAGCCTCCCCCGACTCCTCATCTCCCCACGCCGGCTTTGCGACATGCGTGATCCTGGATCTCCGTGTCAACAACAACAGTGCTCTCTGACAGTTACAGAACCTCTCGGTGCTTGGCAAATAGCCAAGCTATAACTAGGGAACCTGCAGCCATCCGAAGCCGGCTGTATTATGTTTTATCTCGTCCCTGGGATGGCTAATCTTGGTTGTCAACTTGAGTATGTATGAAATCAACTAAAAAACCCCCGAAAGCTTCTGGGAAGCCCTGTGAGGGATCTTCTTAATCAGATTGTGCTGATGCGGGAAGGTCCACCCTACATCTGGGTCACACACCCCCTGGTGGCAACGCAGGTAAAAGAGCCTGGAAGAAGAAAACTTTGTCTTCTCCTTGCTTGCTTTCACTCTGCTGGCCAAGCTGTTTCTCCTGTTTCTGCGGCCAGTATTAAATCTAACTTCTTCAGGACACCAATTTAGACTGCAGGCAAGCAGCTCTCCAGAAACCTTCCAGCACTAGTTGGGATTGCTGAGGTATCCAGCGACTATGAGATTCTCAGCCTTTCCCGTGTGAGGCAGCCATTGCCAGCCTAGCCAGACCACAGCCTGTAAGCCACTGTAACAAATCTCCTTTAATTAATTAACTAATTGATATGATTATTTAATATGTTATACATTCATTCTGTAAGTTCTCTTTTTCTTCTTCTTCTTCCTCTTCCTCTTCTCCTCCTCCTCTTCCTCCTCCTCTTCTTCTTTTTCTTTGACAGGGTTTTTCTAGACCAGGCTGTCCTTGAACTCAGAGATTCACCTGTCTCTGTTTTTTGAATGCTATGACTAAAGGTGTGCACCACCGCCGCCCACTATTTGTTTCTTTAGAGAACTGTAACAGCCTGTCTCCTTCTATACTCAAAGTTCTGTATCTCTACTCCCTTCTCAGCTTTCATATCTTCATGGCAAAGCCTAGTCCTTGCTCAGCTCTGCATTTCTCCTATAGATTTACTCTGTTTTGTTGTTGTTTGTTTTCCAGCTAGTTTCCTCTGTGTAGCCTTGGCTATCCTGGAACTCACTCTGTAAACCGTGCTGACCTGGAACTCGGAGATTTGCCTGTGTTTGCCTCCCAAATGCTGGGGTTAAAGGCATGTGCCACCACCACCCTGTTTATTATAAGATTTGTTCAATAATGTGCTTGACCAGTGAGGAAAATAGGTAAATTAGAGCACGCGTGACAAAGGACAAAATGCTTGAGGGGATGCAGAGCCTAGTGAGTGTGTGAATGAGCGAGTCAGTGAGTACACACGAGGGGAAAGGGACCTCGGTGACTGAGAGAGGAAGATGGTGGCGGAGGGAAAATGGGGAGGGTCCGGTTGCCCCAAACACGCCCTTGCTGGAGCTTCCCTTCATCCCCCCATCTTCTCTTTCCCCCTCTGCATCCCACTGCCCACTGCACTTTCAAGGAGACAGCAGTACAAGAATACCGAGGCAGGAAATGCCTTCAGGGGCCAGCGCCAGGGCACTAAGCCAGTCCCCTGCTCCAGTGTCCTCGCCTCCCCTGACGCCTTGTCCCTGAGCCACCCGCCTTCCAGCCACAGAGCGGAGTGTCTGTTAGGAGTCTGCACACTTATCTGCTCTGTAACGTTTACTGGGGTTTAGTGTTTAACAGCTGCCACTCCAATGTATCTGTCCTTAATCCCTTCAGATCAGCCGCTGTAGCAATTTTAAATATTTATCAACACTGTTTGTGTGTTTGCTGGTTGGGTTGCAATCTTCATGTAATTAAAGATTTACAGGACTCTGCTTGAGATTTACGCAGGCTTGGTGAGATTACAGCGGAGAGGAAGAGAGATCTGGTCTTGGAATCTGCGGTTTGGAATCTGAAACTGAGTTGGCCATCTCCTTTCCCCCTCGTTCACACAGGTGTTCAGTGCAGATGGCATGGATGGGAAGACATGGGCAATGTGTCGGAGTTCTGCCTCCCTCTGGCGGGGTGGCAGGAAGCAAAGTGGGAAAAGGCCTCTGCTGATTTGCACTTTATCTTTTAGTGGCAGAGATAGACAAGAAATATAGAAATGATTTTATTGGTTTGTTTTTTGTTTTCTGAGACAGGGTTTCTCTGTGTAGCCCTGGCTGTCCTGGAACTCTCTCTGTAGACCAGGGTAGCTACCACCCAGGGGAAACAAACAAACAAAAAATCCCTTTAGATCTTGAAAAATAAAGAAAGGAGTTCCTTGGTTTTTATTTTGCTTTGTTTGTTTCTAGTGTGTGTAGCACACAGAGGAAGGTCGAGTCGAGTTCAGCTCTCCTCCTCCTCCCTGGCATTTGCTCAGCCTTTCTGCCTTGGGTGCTGTCCAGCTTTCAGAGTGGCCAATGGGAGAAGGGGTCTGAGGAGCCTGGCCCCTGAGACAACTTTAGAGCCCCCTGCCCATGGGGCCTCTCTACCTAGAGGGAGAGGAAGGAAGGACCAGTACTTTTTCTCTTTCTGTGGTTCGTGTGTTTCCAAGCATCAGAGCTCAGCAGGCTGGTGCTTTGCCTAGACCTGGAGAGAAGCTCTGTCAGCAGCAACCAAGTCTGTGTGTGTGGTAGTGGAAAAGAGTTCTAGATGTGGGGTTCAGCTGTGTGTGGCCTTCAGTAAATCACCCAATGTCTCTGAGACCCATGTTTCTCACCTACCCGCTGTCGGGAAAAGGATGCTGCCTTGCCCTCCTGACCAGGTTGATAGGGAAAGGGTCTAAGTAATGTGAGGTGTTTGGTCTAAGTAATGTGAGGTGGCTAGGGGCATGGTGGACATTAGCATCAGTGCCGTGGCTCTGCCGGTGGGTGTGGGCTAGTGCCTTCCCTTTCTCATGCTAGCTTGTTGTGAGTTTTAAGGATAGGGGTGGGAGTCAAGGTTGCCTAGAGAACTACAGTGGTGAGGCTGGTACCCAGCAGGAAGGATGGTGAGCCTTACCCTGAGTTCCTTAGTGCCAGGAATACCAGCTTTATGGAAGCCACATGGAATTGGGACTAGAAGTCAGCCCTGTCCTGGTAAGGTAGGCAGAGCTGTGTGTGGCAGTCTCTGGCCTGGACTCTCTGGTGGAGAATGCAATGTTGACTGCTGTGCTCCACTAAGATTGGACTTGGGGCCCTGCGGCCGGGAACAGGGATAGCTTGGATTCTCAAACCTGGCCCAGCTTAAAGGGGCCCCCGGGTGGCAGGGCTTCCCACTAAAGCGAGGACCACGTATGTTCTGATGTCTCTGCCTAAATGACCCCAGGTTTTCTCCACTGGCCTCAAGGGAATGGCAAAGGGCATCAGAGCCTGGCGTTTCCACCAGGGCAGGAAAGCATCATGGCTCCGCCTTCCACACTGCCCCGTGGGCTGTGGTTTGGGGACAGGTTTCATGGCTTGCCACAGGAAAGGAGATGTCCAAGGCTACGGAGGCCATAGCTCTGAAAACCACTGGAAACTGGTTCACATTCTGGGCTTGAGACAGGGCAAAGTCACGTGCCTTTTCTGAGCCTCAGTTTCTTTGTTTATAAAGTGAGGTTCGTGCTTTTCACCTCAGCGCAGTGGACGTATCAGGCACTGCTTAGGGCAACAGTGTCACGGTATGTGTCGTCATCACACGGTCGCCCAAGCCCAAGGAATGCACATTGGGGAGTGAGGTCCAGTGAGAGCCATAAGCACTGGGGGACAATGAAGTAGCCCTGAAGGTGGTGTAGTTGGCCCCCCCGGATGCTGGATACTGAGGGGGACACTGTGTGGAGGAGGGGGTGCTCTGTGGGAATTCTGTACCTTTTGCTCAGTTTTTTATTATCCTAAAAGTTTAAAAAATGGAAAAATTAATAAAGCCATGGCTAGAGATATGGCTCGGTGGTTATGAGTAATTGTTGTTCATGCAGAGTTTGGCTCCTAGAGCTCGCATGGAGCCTCATAAACACCTGCAACTCCAGTTCTAGGACCAGTGCTCTCTTTTGGTCTCTTCAGCACCAGGCATGCCAATGATGCACAAACACACATGTAGGCAAAACACTCATATACATAAAATATGGATAAACAAATAAAGTCAAGGAATCAGCAAAAACAAAACACACCATAACAACGATGACTAATAATGATTAGACTTAGACTTGAATACTGCTTTATTGCATTTTATTGATTTATTTAGTGTGTGTGTAGGTGTGTCTAGGTGTGCACACAAGCCACAACACGCATGTGGAAGTGAGAGGACAACTCGCAGGAGTTAGTACTCACCTTCCACTATGTGAGTCCCGGGAATTGAACTCAGGTCGTCAGGCTTGGTGGCAAACACCTTTACAAGCTGAAACATTTTACAGGCCCCATTCTTTCATCTCCTTGCCCTTATGTCTTAGGCCATGCACCCCTGTGTCAAGGAGCCCACTTGTCTCTTGAGTCTGCCTGCCTGCTGAGCAGAGGTGTCGGGGACCATGCTCTTGGAGATCTATTTTATTCATTGTGTTCAAGGCCTCTACTTTCTTTATATCTCCCAGGCCTGCTGGAAGACACGACACCTCAGGGGCTGATTAATGCTAGGAGATTCCTCCATAAGTCGGGGTCTCCCAGAGGAAAGGCAAAGAAGGGATGGAGCAGCCGCCAAGGCCCTGCATTCTCATTTGAAATCCAAAGGTCTGGGGAGCCCTTGGCTCTCAACTATTTTTAAAAATGCAATGCAGGCTAGACCAATGGGAATCCTGTGCACTGCTGGTGGGAGGTAAAGTGGTGCAGCCACTGCTGGGAAATAGGATGGCTGCTCTTTACATAATTAAAAACAATTACCAAGTGATGTAGCAGTCCTGCCCCTGAGTGTTCACCCCCTGAAACTGAAAGCAGAGCCTTGAAGAGACAGGAGCCAAGAGGCGAAAGCAGTCCGGAACACTGGCAAATAAAGCAAGACACCAAGTCACTGCACAGGGAAATTGTGATCAGCCATAAAAAGGAGGGCAATTCTGAGCCATGCTACAGCACACACGAACCCTGAGGACACTGTGCTAAGTGAAATAAGCCAGCCATAAAAGGAGAAATACTATTTGAGTTCATCCTCGAGGGAGGTACCTGGAATAGGCAAATCTACAGTAATAGAAGGTAGAACGGCCATTGCTTTGGCCACAGGACATAGCAAGGACACAGTTTGAGGTTTTAGGATAAAAGGCATTCTGGAAACTGGTTTATAGCATACACACAGCACTGGCAAACACCTTTGACATCATAGGCAGAGGCTGGGTTAGGAGGAAAGTGTATGTAAGATGGTTCAGATTACAGGGTAGCTGGTCCCACTGATAAATATTGCATGCATGTAGAAATGATTTAGAATATATATATTTTATATAGCCAGGAACAGCATTTTATATATATATTATATAGGCTAGCCTGGAACTCCTGATCTTCCTGACTTAGCATCCTGAGTGTTGGTACCACCACAAGTCTCTAGATGATGCACTTTGTACGCCCTCTCTCTCTCTCTCTCTCTCTCTCTCTCTCTCTCTCTCTCTCCACAGTTAAGAATAAAAACAAAATATCTGGAAATGGTGGTGGCGCATGCTTTTAATCCCAGCACTCAGAAGGCAGAGGCAGGCGGATCTCTGAGTTCAAGGCCAGCCTGGACTACAGAGTGAGTTCCAAGACAGCCAGGGCTACACAGAGAAACTATATCTTAAACAAAACAAAACAACCCAACAAACAAACAAGCAAATGAGATTATTTTAATAATAGCTATGAAAGCAGAGGCTAGGGTGTCTAGTGTGAAGGTGGGATAGCCAAAGCTTCTTCCATGGGATCAGCAGGAAGCGCGAGAGCACCAGCTGTGTTCAGACTCCCCACACCAGGGGCTGCCTCACAGGCTTCCCAGCACCCTTCACTCCCTGGGGACTCGTGAGGACTGACAGAGGCAGCTAAGAGGAAGGGAGGAAGGGAGGGAGGGAGGGAGGGAGAGAGAGAGAGAGAGAGAGAGAGAGAGAGAGAGAGAGAGAGAGAGAGAGAAAGAGAGAGAGAGAGAGCGCCGGGTGCTCGTCTGGTACACAGATGGGGGTCACAGCCACTGTGCCACTAACTGCACCCCTCTTCTCTCATGCATGCATCCACAACTACTTTCCACTTTATTTTGATTTTGTCCTATTTCTTCTCTGTAAAAGTGGTGGGTTCCAAACCCAGCTAGGGATTTCTGCTTTGTTCATCCACCTGCTCAACTTGTGGAGTGCAGCTGGGGGCAGGGCATTGGTGGGGTGCCGGGGAATCCCTTTCTTCTCGGGGGAGCTTCATTGGGGAATTATTTTTTCCCCCTGCCTATTCCCTTCTGGTGAAAGACCCACTGAGGACCCTGGGCACGGGCTGCATGGCAGCACACTCCAAGTGCTGGGCTGGAAGTGCCAAGGGGCCAGCGTGGCTTCCTTCACCACAAAGAGCTCCTTTGGTGCTCAGCCTTCCTCTGCCATGGCAGGATCTATTGCACGTTTGTGCTCTTGAGAAATTGGCCATAACCACTGCAGTTTGATGTTCGGTGTGCTTGGGATGTAATTGGTACTGGGATTGCCTGGGTCTTTAGGGCATCAGTTGACTAGAACATGGTGGTGTCCACTGATGACATAGAAGACAGGTGATGGCGGCCATGGTGCCCATCTTCCTCAAAAGTGAGCTTGCTCCCTTCTCATGGCAGAGGCTTTCTGAACATCTGGGTCCCCACTGGTTCTTATGTCTCCAACTCATAACCTACATTCTCCTTAATCTAACCCTGGACAGTACAGAGAAGTTCCTTTACTGGTTAACAATAGACGCCCTTAGCAAACAGTCAACTCTTTATTCCTTCTTGACTTTTGTAGCAGAGTCTTATTTTTAGAGTCACTTTATTTTAAATTATGGGTGTGAGTGTGTCTGTGTGTGGGTATACAGGTGTGAATACTGGTGCCTGTGGTGATCGGAGGTCAGGATGCCCCTGCAGCTGGAGTTATAGGGAGCTGTGAGTTACCCTGTGGGTGGTGGGGACTGAACTTGGGTCTTCTGCAAGAGCAGCATGCACTCTTGACCACTGAGCCATCTCTCCAGCTTCTGAGCAGGATCCTAAAGAAAGTGTTCACGGACTGGAGAGGTGGCTCAGCAGTTAAGAGCACTGACTGCTCCTCCAGAGGTCCTGAATTCAATTCCCAGAAACCACAGGGTGGCTCACAACCATCTATAATATGATCTTCTGGTGTGCAGGCACACACGCAAGCGGAGCGCTGTATGTATAATACATAAATAAATCTTTAAACAAAAAAGTCTTCGCGTGACTAAAATATGACGCTGCTTGTATTTCCCATACCCTTCTCCTGACTTTTGGTCCTCACGTCACTTAGTTTCAAGGTGACTCTTACATCATGATCCTTGTTTACTTTTTTCTTCTTTTTAAAAATATAATTGGTGTCATCAGGGTCTTACACTTTTTAGTAGCTTCACAGGCATTTAAAATACATGCTTGGCATCGATTTTATCAGCTTCGTTAAAACCTACATTTTGACAAGCTGTACAGTTTCACTTTGTTGTTGGTTCGTGGGATTCCTGTGTCTCTAAGCCACTCACAGTCCACAGATGCTGGCCAAGACCTTTGACAGCATGGGCAGGGGCGGGGTTAGGTGGGAAGTGTAGGCATGAAGATTCAGATTATTCACCAGTGGCTGCTGGTCCGCTGGTAAGTATTTCTGTGTTGTGTTGAATTTCTCACTGCCGCTTATGAGCTCATTCACAGAAAGAACGGCTGTGCTGCCCTGATATGCTGATGGTAGTGAGGAATGGCCCCTGGTTTTTCTGTTGTACCCTTTCCCTGCCAAAGGAGAGAGCATAGGGCATCAGTCTAGAAGTGGGAAGTGAAGCCCGGCACAAGGAGTGCCCGGAGTTAGGATTAAGGAGTGGGGGCTTATAGGGCGATGGATCTTGTTTGTCTGACTTGTAGAATTGTTAAACCAGCAGCTGGAGCTGCTTTGTGAGGTTTGGCACTTCCTGATACTCAAGGATGGGCACGGGATGGCTTGGAGGTAGCGTTCGACCTTTCCAAATCTTATACTATTGCTTTACATGGTTTGTGTTATACTATAAACTATTGCAGAGAGGACTGTATCCTCAGGGTACCTTGTGGTTACAGGCACAGCAGCTAGGTTGGTGATGAATGAAAGAGGACCATCTGACTGAGTGGTTAAGTCACGGAATGGATGAACCCCCCCCCTCTCTCTCACACACACACACACACACACACACACACACAATCTGACTAGGTAGCTCAGGCTGGCCTTGAACTGGCAATCCTCCTGCCTCAGCCTCCCTAGTGCTAGTATTATGGGTATGTCTGTCTGGGCATCCATAACTAGTCTTTCTCTTCCATGTACTCCTCCGTCCCTCTCTAGCTACCAAAGCCAAGGAAAGCTTCCCTTTGGAAGCTGCAGTGAAAGGCCCTCCCTATAGGAGCTGTAGTGGGAGGCCCTCCCTATAGGAGCTGCAGTGAAAGGCCCTCTTTAGAGGAGCTGTAGTGGGAGGCCCTCCCTATAGGACCTGCAGTGGGAGGCCCTCTCTATAGGACCTGCAGTGGGAGGCCCTCTCTATAGGAGCTACAGTGGGAGGCCTTCCCTATAGGAGCTGCAGTGGGAGGCCCTCCCTATAGGAGCTGCAGTAGGAGAGGCCCTCCCTATAGAAGCTGCAGTGAAAGGCCCTCCCTATAGGAGCTGCAGTGGGAGGCCCTCCCTATAGGAGCTGCAGTAGGAAAGGCCCTCCCTATAGGAGCTGCAGTGAAAGGTCCTCCCTATAGGAGCTGCAGTAGGAAAGGCCCTCCCTATAGGAGCTGCAGTGGGAGGCCCTCTCTGTAGGAGCTGCAGTGGGAGGCCCTCTCTATAGGACCTGCAGTGGGAGGCCCTCTCTATAGGAGCTACAGTGGGAGGCCTTCCCTATAGGAGCTGCAGTGGGAGGCCTTCCCTATAGGAGCTGCAGTAGGAGAGGCCCTCCCTATAGAAGCTGCAGTGAAAGGCCCTCCCTATAGGAGCTGCAGTGGGAGGCCCTCCCTATAGGAGCTGCAGTAGGAAAGGCCCTCCCTATAGGAGCTGCAGTGGGAGGCCCTCCCTATAGGAGCTGCAGTGGGAGGCCCTCCCTATTGGAGCTGTAGTGGGAGGCCCTCCCTATAGGAGCTGCAGTAGGAAAGGCCCTCCCTATAGGAGCTGCAGTGAAAGGCCCTCCCTATAGGAGCTGCAGTGAAAGGCCCTCCCTATAGGAGCTGCAGTAGGAAAGGCCCTCCCTATAGGGGCTGCAGTGGGAGGCCCTCTCTGTAGGAGCTGCAGTGGGAGGCCCTCCCTATAGGAGCTGCAGTGGGAGGCCCTTTCTATAGGAGCTGCAGTGGGAGGCCCTCTCTATAGGAGCTGCAGTGGGAGGCCTTCCCTATAGGAGCTGCAGTGGGAGGCCTTCCCTATAGGAGCTGCAGTGGGAGGCCCTCTCTATGGGAGCTGCAGTGGGAGGCCCTCCCTATAGGGGCTGCAGTGGGAGGCCCTCTCTATAGGGGCTGCAGTGGGAGGCCCTTTCTATATGGGCTGCAGTGGAGGCCCTCTCTATAGGAGCTGCAGTGGAGGCCCTCTCTATATGGGCTGCAGTGGAGGCCCTCTCTATAGGAGCTGCAGTGGAGGCCCTTTCTATAGGGGCTGCAGTGGGAGGCCCTTTCTATATGGGCTGCAGTGGAGGCCCTCTCTATAGGAGCTGCAGTGGAGGCCCTCTCTATATGGGCTGCAGTGGAGGCCCTCTCTATAGGGGCTGCAGTGGAGGCCCTCTCTATAGGGGCTGCAGTGGAGGCCCTCTCTATAGGGGCTGCAGTGGGACAATGAGCCCTGCAGAAACAAGTGAGGAGGACCCTGAGAGGAGGGGAGTTGAGTATCTCAGACCGGGCTTTTAAATTTTACTGAGCTCTACAAACCAGGTGTGGTGACTTCCACCTGTAGTCCTAGCACTTGGCAGCCTGAGGCAGGAGGGATCCCAAGTTCTAGGCAAGACTGGCCTATACAACAAGAGCTTATCTAAAAAGCAAAGCAAAATAAGGCACGCGTGGGTACACACAGGAAAGGTATTAGGGTCTCTCTCAGGAATCTTATTTTCAGCCTTGATTGCATATGTAATTTGTTTTTGAATAAGAAGCAATCTTTATCTACACAGAGAAACTCTGTCCCAAAAAGCCAAAAAATAAGAAGAAGAAGGAGGAGAAGGAGAAGGAGAAGGAGAAGGAGAAGGAGAAGGAGAAGAAGAAGAAGAAGAAGAAGAAGAAGAAGAAGAAGAAGAAGAAGAAGAAGAAGAAGAAGAAGAAGAAGAAGAAGTAGCATTTAGAGGATGAGGAGAGGGTTTGGTCCATAAAGTACTTTGGCACAGCATGAGGACCTCAGTGTGATCCTCAGCACCAGGCCATATCTCAATTATATATATAACTTTGGCCTTTGGCCTCCATGTGCTTATGTGTACAAGTGTGTGTAAGTGCTAGCACATCACACACACACACACACACACACACACACACACTCAGAAGTCTCTAGAGACTTTGGTGTGTGTGGTGCTTGGCATCAGGAGTTTTAAATTTCCTCAGGTGATTCTATGCACAGCCAAGGCTTACCATGTGCCTAAAGCTTTACCGGTGTCTTACCACAAGCTGACAGAACGTGGTTCCAAAATCAGTCCTATCCCGGGAACTTGTATTAGAAATGTAAATTTTCAAGCCTCGCCACACACTTAGAACATAGGAACCTCAGCCTTTGTGTTGTAACATCTTCTGGGATATTCTGATGACGGTCTGCCCAAGCCTCAGAGCTCCAGACTGAGGAACGACCCGCTCCTTCATCGATGAGGTGGAGAGACTTAGGTATTGGCTCAAGGGCACCAGGATGGTAGGATTAGTACAGGGATCTGAATGCCCATGCCCAGACTGCTCCGGTCATCCTTCCTCTTTACCCACAATCCTCACAGAACGTAAACACTCCTCGCTGTGGGTCACTGGGGTCTCTTTCTCCTGTCTTGGCTCTGTAGCAAAGTTTAGCTCCATTTGAAGCATAATTGCTTTTGCCCCAGGGGAAGCAAAGGGCAGATCACCCTAGGAATCTTTCTAAAACAGTTTTATTAGGTGCTTAAAATAGCTTCTGGCAGATGGAGTGCAGGGAGGGAGACTGGCTTACTGCCGCCGGTGACATTTACAAAGTGTATGTGTTCATGGGAGCACATGGCTGGGCGTGCACGCACACGGCTCACACACCTGCACAGGGGTGAGTCAGAAAGCTGAGGTGTTGAGAGAGGGCCCAAGGAGAGTGAGGACGATGGCTTCTCTCCTTGACGAGGAGAAGTGCTTTGCGCTGTGTGACATGTGGCGTTCAGGAGACTTGTCTGCGTTTCCTGGTGCATGCTGGTCAGGCAGCTGCTGGGGACTGGAGAAGGTGGCCTGAGTGCAGGTTTCAGGAGGGAGTTGATGTTGGAGAGTGCAGCAGAGCTCCGGGAAGCTGGTGGGTTTCAATGGATTAAAAACTTAAACTTAGCCTGGCATGGTGGCACATGCCTTTAATCCCATCACTTGGGAGGCAGAGGCAGGCAGATCATTGTGAGTTCGAGGCCAGCCTGGACTACAAAGCAAGACTAGGACAGCCAAGGCTATATAGAGAAACCCTGTCTTTAAAAACAAAAAAACAAAAAAACAAAAACAAGCTGAACTTGGCTAATAAAAATGCTGAGGTTTCACTTCATTTTCCCTATTTTAAAGGAAATGGCTATATACATAACTGTAAGTCCCATTTTGGTGCAGAGACGGTGCAGAGACAGACACTCACCAATTGAATCCTCCCTGACAGGCTCTCAATTCATCGTGGGCGGCTCACACCTGTTCTCTTGAATCCTGCAGCACCGAGTGTGACTCTCAAACCTCTAACACAGTCATTCTTGACAGTTCAGAATCCCACGAAATCCAAGATGTTCTCAACAGAATATTTCACGCATCCACGTACAGAAAGGACTGTGTTCAGAGGCCCACGGTTCCACTGTGAATCACTCGGCGCCGTGGAGGGACTGTGTGAGGAACGGCCGGCCCTCCAGCTTCCCCTGCCTCTAACCCTGGCCCGCCTGGAGTCTCATCGCTGTCAGACGGTGAGAGACGAGGGCATCTAGGTTTATACAGCATAGACCTGCCCTAGAAAGCTCTTTGAGGATGCAACTTCAGCTGTGGCTACTGGGAATTCATTCTGGGAGGGTGCTTCTCAGATCCCTCAGCCACGGGGCCCCTGCTGTGGCCAGCCCCATGCCTCTGTGTCATGTGATCACATTCTGGGTTCTTTCTCCTATACCCCCACTGAGAAAAAGTCTCTTTCCCTCTGTAGTCACGTCCTGTTTTTTTCTTTTTTTCGTTTTTTGAGACAGGGTTTCTCTGTGTAGCCTTGGCTGTCCTGGACTTGCTTTGTAGATCTGCTGCCTCTGCCTCCTTTAGCACTGGGATTATAGGCCTGCACCACCATGCCCTGCCTCTTTTTTTTTTTCCCCTGAGTGCTGCGGTGCCCCACTCCCCCAGCTGCTTCCTGCATCTCCATGGAGAAGGAGCAGAGTGGAAAAATGTGAACTCAGAGGACTTGATTCCAGTTTGGCTCCTTTTGGTAGTGTGACCTTGGGTGAGTTGCTTAAACGTTCTATGCCTCACCCTTCCTCACCTGTGAGGTGGAGATAATACTAATATCTTTGTGCTGACTCACTGAGGAGAATCGCTGGCAGGTGAGCTGAGTCACAGCCTACGCTGACCTCGCATTACTCTTGTTCTATAGGTCGAGCCTGGGCTCTTTCTGGGCTTCTTACAGGTTGGCATCGTGGCCCTTTTGGATCCCTGAGGGTGACAACTAGATGAATCGTGGCCCCTTAGGCCTCCCTCAAGCCACCAGTGTTCTGTGGCCAAGGAAGCTACCGTTGTTAAGCTCTAAGAGATCCAGAAGAAAGACAAACTGTGGTCAACAAACCGTGCTCCTTCTGTGTGCACTGGTGCTGAAGGGTGTGTGCATGCGTGTGTATGTGTGTGTGCACACATGTGTGTGTGTGTGCGCGCGCGCGCGCGCGTGCGCATATGCATATGTGTGCACGTGTGTGTGCACGTGTGTGTGCACGTGTGTGTGTGTGTGTGTGTGTGTGTTTATGTATGTGCGCGCGCTGTGATGTTTGGAAGCTTCTACAAAGTTAGAGGGGTTCTCTGGCAGAAAATGCAAGAAGGGCAACCTAGAGGAACATACAGGCTTTCAGTGTGGTACAGGCAGGGATGGGGTCCTTACTTGTCACTGAACAGGACAATGAAAGGTCAAGCTCAAACAGCGGCCTGAGGGTGAGGATGAAAGGGGGGTGGCTCAGGGGGCTTTGGGACGGTTGGCTGCAAGGAAACCATGGAGACAGTGTTTTCTAACTTGTACTCTCAGGGTCCCAGAGGAAGAAGCAGCAGCGATGAGGACCCTGGATGCACACTTGGTGTATGGCTTCTCCCAGCCTGCAGCCTCGAATAAACTCCACACCTACCTAGCCTATCCTTGAGCTCAGACGCAAGGAAGCCCCTCGCCCCCTCCCAGCAGAGCTCACCTGAACTGACTGATGAGGAAGTCCCTCTGGAGGAGCCACTGTGGAGCCATAGAGTTGGTAGGACCCAGGCATGAGAGGAAGAGGAAGCATGGAAAGGACCAGCAAAAAGCACAGTTCACAAAGTCAGGGGACAGAGTCATCAGCTGTGGTTCTCAAGACAACACCGTTCAAGGTGTTGAAGCACTGAACTCACAACAACAAAATTGCAAATTATTCTGAGTTGTTTTTTTTTAATGAGGACAGTATCTAAAAATAAAATGGCTGCACAGGGAGCTCTCTAGTGCACAGAGCTTTGAGAAGGGCTCATGTTCTCAAAAACAAAACAAAACAAAACAAAACAAAAAAAAAAAAACCCCAACAACTTTTGACACACTTTTAAAGTACATGGAATTGAATCTGGGCATGGTGGTGCATACCTATAATTGCGTCACTGGGGAGGTGAAGCAGGAGGATTCAAGGTCATCCTAGCTCCACGGGGAGCCTGAGGCCAGTTGAGCTTAATGTTATCCTGTCTCAAAAAAAATCAACATCAAAATCTAGTGAGGGTGTACGGATTTGTTTTTGTGTTTTGGGATGGGCTCTCACTGTGTAGACCAGGCTGGCTTTGAACTTACGGAACTCAGCTTGCCTCTGCCTAGGGAGTTCTGGGGGGTTAAAGCTGATTTGAATACAGCCAGTACAGCAGAAGGGCCGAGGCAAGAGTCTTTAGAATCAGACAGTGTTTAAATTCGCCTCTGCCACCTAGTAGCTGTGTCACCGTGGAGACCTCATTTAACCTTGCTCGGCTCTCAGCTCTAAATCTGAAAAAGATGAGGGTGATAGTACCCATGTCATGAGACAGTGAATAAGATGACACAGGGAAAATCCCTGCTGCTGTGACTAGCACACGGCACACGGGAAGTGCCCGTTGCCAGGCAGTATTGCCTTCCGGCAAACACGCGAGACACTCTCCCACAGAGGGAAGCTGCAGAAGAATAGGGGAGAACCAGGCAAGGTAGACTGAGGCAGGAGGCCTGACTCGTGTGTGACTCCCCGAGGAGCACCCATGGGTAAAGTCATCAGGGAGGAAGGCAGGTGTCACCCTAGAGCAGACAAGGCGTTGGTAGCGTTTGGTGGGAGAGCAAGGTGTGACGTGCTCATGTCAGTGCCAGCTCCCTGGTGACACGCTTTCAGGGCAGACCCAACTGATGCAGACCTGAAGGCTGCTGAAGACTGCTCCCACCACCGTAAATAAGCTTCTACTTGTTTTATGAGATGGGCAAAATACTGCCCGCAGATGCCATGGTTGAAGGCTTTGGTTAACAGGAACGACTCTGAAGAGTTGTGGGGAAATGGAGAGGGCTCAGGAGAGAGAGAGAGAGAGAGAGAGAGAGAGAGAGAGAGAGAGAGAGAGAGAGAGAGAGAGAGAGAGAAAGAACAAGTGGATTTGATCTACAAATGTAGGGAAAGAGTACATTTAGAAAGCACAGAGGTACGCATAATATCTAGCCCTTGGAAAGTTCTAGAAGGGTGGTTAAACATCATTATTGGGTTCTCCACTTCTGCCTTGTAACCCCTGCTCTCAGTCTGGTAATCCCAGGGGGTCCCCCGATGACAAATCATGTCCTGTCTGCTGCACACCACTCTCCAACGGCTCCCGTCTCACAAGAAAGAAGAGTCACATTCTTTACGGTGGCCTACAAGGCCCAAGCCTGCTGTGGCTATTCAGACCTCAGGCCTCATGGGCAGCCTTCCTCTCTACCTGCTGCTCTCCCATGCTAGTCGCCCTGCCCCTGACTTCATTCTTGCTGTTCTCGTGGCCTGAAACACTCATCCAAAGAAAAGGGAATCCCCCCCACCCCCTCTCTCTCTCCAGCCTTTGCTCGACTGTCACTCCCCTAACGGGAGGTTTTATGACAACCTTAAAGCCCTCAGTTCCTATTTACCCCTGACATGTTTTTCCTTCATTGTTCTCATTCCCATCAACAGATTGCACATTTTTTTTTTTTGCTTATTTCTTTGTTCGTAACCTCATTTCTGAGAACAGTACCCACAGAGTCATGCTCCTTAAATATTTGTTGTTTGGAACGGAGTAGAGGGAGGGAACTCGCTAGCCTGCACGAGCCAACCACGCCAGCGTGTTCAGAGCCGAGGCAGGCCCTGAAGCATGCAGTTTTTGGTGCGAAGACCAGCAAAGTGCCAATCGCCCTCTATGCTGGATCTACAGTCTCGTGTTCTGTGACGCGGTGACCCAGACTGAGTGGGAGGAGTGCCACATACTTAACTTCATCCTTCCTTGTGGCACAACCCCTTGCCAAGTCTGTCCCGATAGGCCTATACCAGAGCCGTGCATCAGTGTGGGCTTCAAGACTCTGGGTGTTCTGAAGCTGCCCGGCGGCAGACATGTTTCCTTAATGGACCAGTGGGAGAGGTGGGAAGGCTGTACCTTCAAGATGAGGACACAGGAGGGTCTCACTGCCCGCCTTCGTGGTGGCAACACACCTGACCCTGACCTGTCTAGCTTTAAAACCTGTTAGAGGCAGCTTATCCCCATCATCTTGGCTTCCGGCCTTTCCAAGACACGGTGATCCTTCCATGTTCCCAATTAGCTGTCCCTGAAAAATGGCATTTCTCTTTCCAAGAAGAAGGCCTTTGGCTGCCTACTGTCAACTCTCCTCCTCACCCAGCTTAGTTCTCTGGAGGTAGTCAATCAGGAAATCCTCAGAGGGACGGGGCTTCATTCCTAAGGACCTGGGCAGCTGAGTAGTGGCCGTGCACACACACACACACACACACACACACACACACACACACACACACACACGATGGGAGGTGGTGGGGAGTGGGGAGGTGGGGTGTCAGGGTTCTGGCTCTTTGTGGTTGGGTGCTATCTCCTCAGGAGCTGACAAATTCCCCTGCTTTTGTTTGTAGCTGTGACAGAGGCACAGCTCTCTGCACGATTTAGGCCACAGCCACGGTCTTCTCCACCATCCAACCCGGGGCCCCAGCTAAAATGACATTTCTCATGTAGAGCTTTTAAATCTAGCCCTGAGCCAGCTAGAGCTGCTGGGGTCATGTTTTAGGGTCTTCCCGCCCCCCAGGGCTTGTTTCAAAGCTGGAGGATGGTGGCAGGGGCGGTGGAGGGGCAGGGTGGCAGGGGTGATGGGGTGGCAGAGATGAGGGGGGGCCCTGGGTGCTTATTTAAGGGAACAATATCTGCATTTTCCATGCTGTGAGGGATGGCCATGAGACAGCAGTTGCCATGCACAACGTGGCTGGTCCTAGGACAGCAGGGCAGTGACTTCTTCTGCTTGCAGTTTTTAGGATCGGCATAGGCCCTGCCTGCTTCCTCTCTGGAGAGGAGCCCCTGGCTGGAGAGCAGTGAAAAGGCTGAATCTGCTTTGCCAGCACCAGCCAATCATCAGTGCCTCTAAATCTGGTCAGGCAAGAACCCTGCGGGGCTCAGGAGTGTCTGGCAGGGGTGCAGTCAGGGCACAGCATGTACGTTCCTGTAGAAAGACCACAGGACTCTGGGAGAGCGCCTCAGGTGCTCAGGTGGAGAGTAGCATCCTGTAGTTCCTCCTCCAGTTCTCTTTTGCTGTCTATAATCCCTTCACTCAGGAGGCTGAAGCAGGAGGATTGCCAGTTTGAGAACAGCCTGAGCTGTATAGATCCTGCTTCAAAACAAAACAAAACAAAACAAAAAACCAAACACAAACCAGAAGGTGGGGGGTTGGCAGAGGCATGGAGTATGGGTGATTCTAGCTGTCCCAGGCTGGGGTCCAGTGGTCCTGGCTGTAACACCCAGGCAGCATCTGCTTTAGAACCACACATGGGGAAACTCGGGGGGCGGGGCCGGCCATCTGCATTTAACCATCTCTGCCAAGGAGGTGGCAGCTTCTGAGAGCCTTGCTATGGGGGAGGCTGGTGCCCACCCGTGTATGCATTTGCAGTCTTGGTGATGGCATGGGTGTGTCCACCAAGTCTGCCACCCCTGTTCTGTAACACTGGGAGATCCTCACACTCCTGTGTGGATTTGATGACTCTCAGACAATTCAGCCCTTTCAGCAGCCCAGTTGCCCAGTGGCCTCTTGCATCATCCGCTACTTGCTTCCCCCACCCCAGTAGTCCCCCACCCCTGTGCCCTCGTCTCTGTTGGCTCTAACAGATGTTCCTCTTCACTCCCAGGCAGCAGAAGTTCATCAGCTAAAAACAAAACAACCAAAGCAAACCAGGCTCATTGTGAACTGTGGCGGAACGGCATGGGAGAGAAACAGCAATCTCCTCGCCCGCCACCACCTTCCCCTCCTCAGACCCGTAATCACCCATGCTCGCCCTGGCCTGTGAAGATAGCAAAGTTCTTACTGTCTTCATGATTTGCCATTAGTGATTCTCGGCATGATTGTGCCTCTTGGGCTTGTTAATTAGAAACAGGCTGGGAAGTGCATCCAATGCATTGGCATGTTAGCTGCTTATCGGAGGAGAAAGAGGGACCAGGTTTGGGGATGGAAATTTCCACTCTCTCCCGACGCCTGCACGGGCCTCCATTTTTTTTTTCTCACCCACTCTGCTTCTCCTTGCCTGTGTTGTGCTCTTCCTGGCTGGTGGTTTCTCCTCAATTGGTTTCTCTTCCCCACAGCTCTTGTGCTCCCTGCTTTGGGGGGGTGACTCTGTGTTTGGAGCAGAGACCCAGAGGCCAGAATCCAAAATGAAAAGGGAAAACTGGCCTGTCTCTCTCTTCCCCAAGCTCTTATGAAACCCTGCCCACACCCCTGTCACCTTCCGGCTCTGAAGGGTCTCCAGAGGCTTTCTTACAGCAGCATGCAAAGGATTATCTCCCACCCATTGTGTTGTTACTGTTTATTTTTTATTTTTTACAAAACAGGAGAAAAGAGTGAATTGGGTTGGGGACAGGTGACACATTTCTCCACAAAGGTACAAAACTGCCAATAGAAAGTCAACTTCAGAGCCCAGGCTATGGGATGAGGTGTCCCTGGACACCTCTCCCCAAATATCCTTCAGATCCAGCTGGGGACACTCCCACTTTGGGGCAGGCTCCCAAGACAGTAGAAGCCTCTTTCAGCCCTTGCCCAGGAGGGGGATGAGCAAGCAACTGAGACTGTACAAAGAGAGAGAAGAGGAAGGGGGCATATCCTGTGGGCCAAGGGCCTAGGGATACAGGCAGGGGACAGCCAAGCGGAGGCCCAGAAGCCTCTGGGGAGGTAGAGGCTCTAGGCAGAGAGTCCTTCCTGTTCCTTGGAGACACTCCTCAGAATCGTAGCTGAGGACCCCCCAGAAGGCAACAGCAACCATTTGCAGGCTACAAGAGCACCCCTAGGAGCCGCAGAGCATCCCCAGGAGCCGCAGAGCATCCCCAGGAGCCGCAGAGCTCCGTCTTTCCTGGCCAAGCTGCCAGGCCTCAAGCACGTGGCTCAGCGCCACTTTCCTGGCAGGCATCTGGCCCAGATCGCTTCCCCTTTAGTGTAGAGCTGTTCTAGTTACTTCTCTACTGCTGAGACCTGGCGGCGCTTCAGGAATGTTGAGACAATGGTGGTGGCACTGTCCCCCCATCTGAACATCTGAGCTGCTTCCTCCCTGGATTCCAGGGCAGGACAAGGGGTGCAGACACTACTCGGACAGAGGGGGCGCTCCAGCCCCAGAAAGCCCAGGCTGGAAGGAGAGGCTTCTCACCCATCCTCTGCTTGGACTGGCCCCTGCCGAGGTGGGCTGCAAGCCCAGCTACTAGCAGGAGGACAGCGAAAGCCAGGATGGCTATGAGCCCGGGTCGGTCCCCCAGGGCTCTGTGGCAAGGAGAGGCCTCTTTAGTCCTGGCCCAAACACAAGCCAACTGGGTGTGGGCATCAGCAAAGGCCACCTGCAGGCAGGCCCAATACTCTGTGGCCGGAAGGAGGCGGGTGATGTTGTAGCGGTGGGTGCCCTGGGGCAGTCGAGCCAGAGCGGTGGCTTCATGGTCCCGAGGGGAGGAGGCGCTAGACCAGGTGAGGTTGGTGGAGACTATGTTGGGAGGGGGCACCCAAAACAGCAGGATGTGATATGGGTGTGTCTCCTGCACACGGAGCTCCAATCCTGGTCCCTTGTCCCTGCTTGGCTGGAAAGGAGCGTGGCCAACCACAACACTGACTGTCTTAGTGTCAGCCCCTACCAGGTTCTGGGCCACACAGGTGTACAGCCCCGCCTCTTCCACTGTCACCCTGCGCAACTCTAGGGTCCCCTCAGGGAACACCCGGTACCTCCTTCCCGCATGAGCAGGTGTCAGTCGGACTCCAGCTGGAGTGACCCAGTAGATCTCAGGCTCTGGCTCAGCCAGTGCCCGACAGTGAAGGACCATGCTTTCTCCAGCGGCCACCTGCAGGCTGGAAGGAAAGCTTCGGGGAGAGATGAGGGGCAGGCAGTGGTCTGTCATCTCCCGGAAGGGCACCTCCCTGACTGGGAGACGCTGGAGGTCTGGGGGCTCAGCGCACAGGGTGGACTGTGGTTCGATGAAACGGACGTGGGTGCCTGTGGCATTGGCCCAGCGGATGACACAGTCACAGCGGATGGGGTTGCCGTGGAGACCCACCTCCTGTAGGTTGGGCAAAGATTCCACTGTCTGCTGGTGCAAGGCACTGAGAGCGTTGTTGTTGAGCATAAGAGTCTCCATCTGGGGCAGGTGGTGAAAGGCGCGGGGATGGATGAAAGAAAGCCGTGGGTTATTGGTGATGTCCAGTTTGGTCAGCTCGGGGAGATTTACCAGAGCGAGCTTGTCAATGGAGACCAGCTCCTCCATGTTGTTCAGTCCTAGTTCCTTGAGGTGCAGCATGTTGGCAAAGTCTCCCGGCCCCACCCGCTGCAGTGGGTTTTTGTTCAGGTCTAGGAACTTGAGCCCAGGCACCTGCTCCAATGCCCGCTTGGGCACCTGGGCCAGCTGATTGTCATAGAAAGAGAGGCTTTCCAGGCTCTGCAGTCCCTCCAGAGCGTAGTCTGAGATCTCCCGCAAGCTCATGCCTGCCAGCACCAGGCTGCGCAGGTTGGCCAGGGGCCGGAAGTTCATGTCCAAGATGGCATCCACCTTGTTGCCACCGATCATGAGGATTTCCAAGTTGGGCAGCATCTCAAACCAGCGGCTGTCGATGGTCCTAAGGAGGTTGGAGTTGAGGTGCAGTCGCAGCAGGTTGCCGAGGCCTTCAAAGGCCCTGGGGGCGATGCGGCACAGCTGGTTATGGTTGAGATAGAGCTCTTGCAGGCTGGTCAGCCCAGCAAAGCTGTGATCCTCCAGCCGGCTCAGCTGGTTCTCTTCCAGATGTAGGCTCAGCAGCTGGGGCAGGGCCTGGAAATCACAGTCACGGGCATCTGAGAAGCTGTTCTGGGACAGGTCCAGCTCTGTGAGGTTGGCCAAGTAGGCAAGCTCCGTCTGGTCTATGCGGCTGATGCTGTTGCTCTGCAGTAGCAGGGTCTGGGTCCCCGAGGGGAGCCCTGGGGGCACTGCCGTCAGGAAGAGGTCATTGCAGTCCACGGTGGTGGCCTCTCGGTAGGATGAGCGGGGTGTGTACCAGGGCCGGATCTGGCAGGCACACTGATGAGGGCAGGGCACACGCCAAGGTACCACGGGCACTGCGGCGGTGGTGCCGGCTGCCCAAGATATCAAGAGGGCAGCCACGAGGAGCCTCATGGTGGAGCTGGAAGGCAGGGAAGAGTCCTGCTCTTCAAGACTTGCAGACTGAGGGTCAGCGGCCCTGCCAGGGCCTGGGGAACTGCCCTCTCAAGGCAGTCATTCTACACGGGGTGGGTGGGCATCGCTTCGTGCCCTCTGGGTGTGGGGCCTCATCTTTGTGCACTGGGCTGGGACTGCTCACTCATTTCCTTGTCGGTGGGGCAGCCCTGGAAGGAGACAACAGAGTTAGGGATGCACGGAGCTGAGGGGTAGAATCTGTCCCTCTAGCTCCCCCGGATGGACTCCAGAAACCAGAGGGGTAGCCCAGGAGCTGGCCTGGATGGGAACCAGGCCTTCCAGACCCTGTTCCGCCCAAGGCTCCAGTGTCTTCTACACATTCTCAGGGAAGGAGTGATTCAGTCTTTGGGAGAAATTTTGGGATAACTCAGAGGTGGTGTGTGTGTATGTGTGTGTGTGTGTGTGTGTGTGTGTGTGTGTGTGTGTGTGTGTGTGTGTGAGAGAGAGAGAGAGAGAGAGAGAGAGAGAGAGAGAGAGAGAGAGAGAGAGAGAGAGAGAGAGATAGTGTGTGGGGGGGTGGCAGTGAGGGGTATAGTAGATTATGTGCACGTGTCTGGGAGGGAAGGAAAATGGACGGGCTGAAATTGCCACCATTGGAGCCCAGATAAATGCAGAATAGATGTTCTGACCTTTCTTGCTCTTCCCTCCTTGGCTCACTGGTTAAGTGAGATAAATGATAGTTTCTAGACATTTCTCTGGTGATGCAGGAGGAAGGAGGTAGTGGAGACAAACCCAGCTCTAATATATGGGATGGGTTTCCCAGAACTCTGGAATTGGGCAGGGGATCCAGGCGCCACATTTACATGGGCTGGGATGCTGGAGTGGTCCTACCAGGGGATCTGCCTAGGCTCTCCTGGGTTGGCCTTGGGAATGGCCACTTTCCACCCTGAAGGCATGGGCCTTCATTTCTCAGTGGTCTGTCACGGCTGCCCAGCAGATGTTTGGGAATCTAATTGCCTCAGCCCTGTAGGTTTGGTCTGGCCTGACCATTCCTGGTTTCTGTTGTTTGTTTCTATCCCATATTCTCTCCACAAACCCTTCGGGGTGCAGTCACCCTGACATGCCACCTCCCCTTTTGTCTCATTTCTCTGAAATGACTTCCACTTATTCTTCAAGGCTCAAGTTCAGTCACTTTTTACAGAGAGGTTCTCTTGGGCTGCAGAACCTCTTTGGGGAGGGGGGCGCCTCTTAGACAACACACAATAAGGCACAAGTGTCCACCTCTGAGGTAAGGGGCTGGTATTGTGCTGCCTCCTGCTTTCCAAGCCCTGACCAGATCATCTACAAAGCTTCCTCCGGCCAGAATCCTGCCCTCTCATTGCCACACCTATAAACACAGGTGCTTACTGTAGGAGTTCGTGCCCTTTGGGCTGCTTCCCCAAGGATGTCTCCTCTCCCCAGATCCCGACCACTGATGCTTTCTCCCTCCCGGGTCCAGGAAATCAACCTGGCTTCTTTCTCAAACCAGGCTGTACTGCCCTGAGGTACATCAAACCTTGGCTTAGAACAGGATCCGGACACAAAACTGGGCCAGATTGCATGTTCTGCTCTTTGGCCTGGCCTAACTCAGACTCAGGAGAGGTCAGATGTAGCAGCTCGTCAGTGGCTGCTATGCAGGACATGCTTCTGAAGACTCTGACCAGCTTTGCTTCATGTAGAACTGTCCTTAACCGGCCTGAGATGAAAGCAGTCACACCTCCGGTTTGTATAGGTCCAGAGGAACTCAAAGAACTAGGCTCAAGTCTCATGCTGGGAAACAGCAACCACAGTGAGAAAATGAGCCCTGGCCTGGAGGTTTCCGGGACTGTTTCCACATCGTTGCTCCGACCCAGGTCTGGTCCAGCCTGCTTTGAGCCTAGGGCTAAGGCGCACTGGCTGCCCTGAGGCAGGCTGGTGCCATTCCTGTCCTCTGGGTGAGATCTCCTTGCCAGGAAGCTGCAGGAAGCTCTCAGCAGTATTTACCAGCTTCCAGGCAGCCCCTCTAACTGGCCACTTGGGGCTCTTTGCCTCATCATCCTGTTTCCTGGATGCTGGGAGGGGAGCAGTGGGGGCAGGGCACCCCTTCACGGAGCAGGAGAGCTGCGGGCGCCTGTGTACATCCCACTTTCCTCAGCAGCTATTTCTGAAGGTGGGAAAAACAACGGTAACTTGAAAGGCACAGAGGTTTGCGTAGGGGTATGTGTGCGCTGTCGCTTAGATCTCAGGGTAAACAAACACGCGTGTGCACACATGCCTGCCTGCCTGCATACATGTTCGATGGAAGCCTGGGGAAACAGCTTCCCCAGCTGGTAACTGGGGCTCACAGAGGCAGGAGGAGGGTTTGTGGTGTACTCTGTGGGTGGGGAAGATGCAGGAAAGAAGCTGAGACGCACCTGCCATTCGGATGGCTCTAAGTGCCGTACTTCCAAACCAGATGCCAGGACACCAAACTCGGCTCTCCCTCCTGCCCTAGAGTCTATGCATCTGTTGCTTTATATTTCCTTTATTTTCTTAAGGAAGACTGACATGACCCTGGAATGAACATGTCTCGCATGTAGAGAGTTCTAGAAACGTTAGCTCCTCCTTTTCCAAGGTGTGCATGCTTTTTCCATGGCTGGGAGGTGCTCCTGCCACATAAGACCTCTTTTCATCCCCTCCCTCTCTCCCTCCCTGCTTCCCTCCATCCTTTCTTTCCTTCCTTCCTTGAACTCAGGACCCCCTTCCACCTCCCAAGTGCTCAAGAGTGCGGACATGCAACACTGTGCTCAGTGACCACAAGACTTCTAAAGGAACGATAGCCTTCTAGTCAGCAGACGATACGGTGCAACAAGCTCCCACTCTACTGAGCCTAGCTCCTGGGAACCCAATACTGCCTCCCACCCCCTGCAAGGTGGGGTGGTGAGCTGTGAGCCGACAACATAGCCATCCAGCAAAGAACGCCAGTGGATGAGGAAAACCCAGGACAGTTCCCAGTTGGAGAGGAAGGTGAGGCTGAGGAGACAGCAAGGGCTCCTCAGAGAGGACCCCAATGTGCCTCTGACCTTCAGATAAGACCTGAAAGAACTACACAAAACCTACACAGACATCTCCCCTGCTGGCCTTAATCTGTCTGTGTGGGCAGGAGCAGCGCTGGGCTAGGAACAGGGCTGACTTTAAGAGGAAGAGAGAAGCGACAACTGAATCTGGGAGCCCACAGTGTGACAACTTCTCAGACAAGTCTTCCCTTGAGGGTGGGCACGTAGCCCCTCCTGGGATGGAGGCCGGAGCTGCCCATTCATTTGCCATCACTATTAAAGGCTGACGTGGCCCTACTCAGTCAAGCTGATTAGGGAGTTCTACAGGAGCTGCGGAGAAATTGAATTGACTGTTCTTTATAATGTCCCAGGTGACAAGGAGCTCATGAAGGTGTGTGTGTGCACATGCACATGTGCGTGCACACACACACACATGTGCGCGCACACACACAAGCTCCCTGTCCACAGAGAGTCAAGCAAAGCAGAGTCCTTGTGGGTGAACATGAATACATGCAGAACACGGGACATTAAATTTTGTCCTTCCACCAGCTCCATGTGTGAGCAACAAAAGGATTCTTTCATCTTGTCAGGGAGACAACCGAGGTTCACAAAGGTTGCATCAGAGGTTACACAGATTTGGTTTGTCTCACTCTAACCTGCCCCACCAGCCCAGTCAACAGGGATCAATACTTGCTTGAGGGGAGCCAGCTTGGGACATTTGCCTTAGTTGCAGGTTTTTTCAGAGATGGACTTGGGTCCCCTGATGGGCCCACCAGACCCCTACCTTGAGCCAGGATAAGCCTGGAACCACAGAGTCAAACAATGGCAGCTGCTGCACACAGACTTGACTCTGTCATCTGACTGTGCAGTGCATGCTGGAAAGTTCTGGAGTCATCCTCCGGGCCCCATGGCTGGTGGCTCCCTCCAAAGGCACACCATTAGCTTGGAAGGATTTACTCTGCAAATCCAAATGGACCCATTTCCAGTTGAATTTCCACCGGGAATCATCTTTGGATTTGGTAGAATGTACTGAATCGATCCTCTACTCCCTCTGCTAAGAAGGAAGACCCTTGGCAAAACCCTAAAGGAAGAGTTTTGGGGGGGACACTGCCTTCCCATCCATCCTTCTCTGTCCTTGTCCCCTGCAGCACGGAGGCGGAGTCTACTGGTTTATATAAACTCCCGCCCCGCCTTTACACTGTTCTTTGCTTCCTTCCCTAAATCCTGCCTAACCCTTGAGAGCAGATGCTTTTAGTAGGAGGCAAGCAGGCAGGCAGCTACCAATTGCAGGGCCTCGGCTGTTTTGGTACCAGGTCCCCCCTGAGCCGGCTGTTTTGGTACCAGGTCCCCCTGAGCCGCGGAGACAGATGGGCAGCATAATTGAGTGTAGCATTGATAAACTCTGGCCTCCTTAGCAGCAGATAAGCCCTGGGCCCGAGCAGCAGGGGGTGCGAGGGCAGCCTCCATCTGTACACGTGGCCTCCAGTTCTCCTGGAAGGTGAATAGGTCCATCACTCCCACCTTTCACTTAATCACACACAACCAGAGCTTCTGCACGGGAGAGCACGGCATTTATCTAAGTCTTCCAGAGTCGGAATTCCATAAATAACTTATGTGAAGGAGGGCGGGCAGTACGGAAGGGGCTAGGCGTAGCCGTGGGGTTTGAGCCTGGCTCTGCCACTCCCCATGTGACCTTGGGCGAGGTACCCTGGCTTCCTGAGCCTGAAGTGCTGCAGCTGTGGAAAGTGTGATGCCATGCCTCTGTTCGCTCCCTTCCGGTCTCCCGTTACTGCTGCTGCTTCTCTGTTCGTCTCTCTCTGCAATGCTTTTCCGTCGCTGAGGTATAAGATACTGCATAGGCATGTGTACAACCCCAGACTCAACGAACTTGGGTGGATACCAGGTCAGCCACACCCAGCACTATATGTACCAATCCCAGCCCTCTAGAAGGTTCCCTCTCGCCCTTGCAACCCTACCCTGCTACCCACTGTCCTGACCTCTAGCCTCACCAGTTGTTTTCATCTTTAAGCCCAGATTCCTTCTTTCTTTTCCATCGTCAGCTGATAACAAAGCCTTTGTACCTGGGTGATACCCAGAATGTCTGTTACTACTTCCAAGCGCTCCGGAGCCTCTCAGCACCCTTCTCAGGAGGCAAGGTGGGCTTCTTTTTCGTTCCTACACCTAGAAATAGGTCTATGTCTGAAGATCCCAGCTCTGTCTAGAATCCCCGTATCCTGGGCCTGAGTGTTCCATGTCCCTTGAGGAAGAAAGACAACTCGGTGACCTCCTGGTACCCATGTGTCTAGGTCTTCTCATCACAGAGTCCTGGGTCAGTAGACAAGAGGACAGTGAAAGTTACCCTGAATTCTTTTTTTTTTTTTTTTTTTTTTTTTGTCTTTTCAAGACAGAGTTTCTTTGTGCAGCCTTGGCTGTCCTGGACTCACTATGTAGACCAGGCTGGTATCGAACTTACAGCGATCCACTTGCCTCTGCCTCCCAAGTGCTGGGATTAAAGGCGTGTGCCACCTGGTTATTTCTGGGCTTTTGGTGCCAGAGCTTAGCTGGCCTGTGGGGAGACACAGTGGGGAAGTGAGGGCCCTTTATTTAGCCTTGCTCTCTGCCTCTCTAGGGAATTTTAGAGGTCAAGGTTCTAGTAAAACTCTTTCATGGGTAGGGAGAGAGGGGTCTTATTGCTGGGCTGGAATCTCTACATTGCCAGCTCTCCTGGCTGGTCCAGGCAGAGGGTAGGAGAGCTCCAGGCTGGGAAGGGAGCCTGCCTCATTATTTCTTAATTAGAATGGAGGGCGCCAGTAGGTAGCACGCAAAGTCATTTCTGTCTGATTGCACTGCACCAGAGCGAGCTGCAGGGGAGCAGGGCCAGCAAGCCTAGGCAGAGAGTGGCTCAGCCAGAGCCCAGCTCTTCTTGCTACTTGGGCTTCTGCAAACCCACAGGGACTGCTTCTCTGACCAGAGCCTCTCTCCTGAGTTCCTGGGGTGCCCTGCACCCCTCCATGAGAACCTGCCTGTTCTCCCAGAAGATTGAGGACTCTGCAGGAGCCTTGCTCAAGCTGCTCACTCTTTCAGGCTAGCACAGTAGGAACTTGGAACATTATCTGGACAATGGCCAAGCCAGGCCAGGCCAGGCAGGGGATGTCTATCTGTCTGTCTGTCTTAGAGACCAGAAGCCACAGGGACCAAGTACCCAGAGACAAGGCCTTTCTGTGGCAGTTCCTTCTGCCTCTCCTTTAAAAAACAAAACAAAACAAAACAAAACAAAACAAAACAAAACAAACCCAATGCCATCCTGTAGTCTGTCTTTCTGTGGCCATTTTGCCTTCCTAGTGACTGTGGCTGGGTGAAAGTCACTTTGTTCTCATTCAAGTTTCTGTCTGCCTTAACAGGATCTTACACCAGCCTTCCCCTTTCTGGAGCTTTCTCCAGATCCCTCTAGAAATTCAAGTGACTCCACTGGCCTCTGCTCTGAGGCCAGTAGCGGAAACACTAGTGTTGGGGGGCGCTCAGTGATTGAATCCTGTTCCTGCTTGTCTATGTGCTCTCTGCCGCCTCCTCTGTCAGATGGGGCGGAATGTGCCTCCTGGTGGAGACAGATGTCTTCGTAGACATCATCTGGGGCTCCTTGAGTCCTTTCCCCTTTTCAGCAGCATCACCACATATCCTTGGCTGGGCTATTCCTTGACTGTTAGATTCCCTATGTTTTAGGAGGTAGAAACCTCTTCTAAGCCACTAAAAGTACTCCCTGTGGGGGCTTTGACAGGGGTTCTTGGCTCCACGTTTCAGGACAGCTCAAGGACACCACGCACCAGCAGATGACAGATACCTGACAAAATACTTGCCCAATAGATGGGTCAGATGCACCCGGCAAGCAGCGACTCTGTCTCCAATGCTCCCTGCTAGGGTCCAGAGGGGTACTCCGAGGACATGGCTGACCCCACTCTACAGACATTCCACTGCCCCAGTCCCATGCCAGATGGTTAGTCTAGACTAGCTGCTGCCCAGGTGGAGGTGCCAGGCAGACTCAGCAGCCTTCCCTGGCTACCTTATGAGCCTGGGGACCCAAGATGGCCCCTTGGTCACAGGGAGCTAGAAACAGGGGGCCAAGGACAAGGAAGCAAGAGGGAGGGTTGCAAGCGATACTGTTTCCCACACCCATGCCCTTGCATGGTCAGGTCCTCACCTACAAGTCCTGTTCCCCACTGCACATCTAGAAAGTTCCTTCCTGTCTAAAGCCTCAGTAATCAGGCCCCTCGGTGGAGCACTCCTGGATGAGCACCCCTTGCTCCTCTCAGTCCCTACGAAGCCACAGCCTGCAATCCTGTGAGGCTCTTGCCTCCTCTCTGTGCACTGTTAGGGGTAGAGTCCCCAGCTGACAGAGAAGTAAGGAGAGCAAGGGTTCTACCCTGCTCGTGAGGAGCTTTGGGTCTGCTGGCAAGAGGGAGGTGGGGTAGCGGGGTGGAAGGCAGGGCGAACACGGGGAGCAGGCCAGTTAAACACGGAGAAAGGCTAAACCCTTTCTAACGGAAAAGGAAAATGAAATCAGGATGAAAATTGATGAGGCGGGGAGAATAGGAGACTTGTTTCATCAGCAGGTTTACCAGATGAGGCTTGAGATAAATCAGGACGGTGAAGGAGGCCTGGGCTTGAAGGCGGAAGCCTTCCCTCTGGCAGCTGTGGCAGGCAGGCTGGGAGAAAAATGGCTGCAGCTGAGGCCCTCAGTGGGCGATGCTCTTTCTCCCTTTCCCCCTCACTGCAGTGAGACAGCCTGCCAGTCGGTCTCCCGTACCCTTCCAGCTCGTCCCTGCCCACCCTCCCGCTCAGCCCTCCTTCTTCAGTCCTCTGTGCCCCATAGGCCTCACTGGTGACCTCCACAGCTGGGCTCTTTCCTGCTCTCCTGCACATCACCTGGACTGCCCTGCAGCCACTGGGGAAACAGCGGAGGGCAGGCCCTGGGGATTGGTGGGAGGCAGTGCAGCCCAGGCCACGGCTGAGAACAGGTTTCAGATCACTGCCTCATCTCTCCTGGGCCTAGTGTGCCCTGAGGCGGCAGGAGCAGCAATGCTGAGAAAGTCCTCAGAAATGCAGATTCTCGGGCCCATCCAGCCCCCCCCCATGTTTGAGCTGGATGGCTTCTGACGTCCAACTCTATAAGCACAGAGAAAGTTTCAAAGAACATGAGTAAAGGTCTCGGGGTATGTTGGGCACTTCACATATGAGAGTGGCGGGGACGCAGTATGCAGGGAGGGCAGGTGGGGTTTCTCAGGTTGAGAACAAAATAAAGGAAAGCTGTCTATGGACTATAAAGTTGTTGCTGAGGGGCAGCAGGCCTCGGGTGTGGGGAAGGGCCCTGTCCCACCACATGTAGGAAGCTGGGCAGGCATTCAGAGGAAATATGCTAACAATTAAGTGTGTGGGGGCTAGGGTTGTATCAACGTGACACCGACTAGAGTCACTTGAAAAAGAAGAAGTTACAGTGGAGAAAAGGTCACGGCCAGATTGGCAATTGATGCGATGGCCTAGCTCACTGTGGTCGCTGCCACCCCTGGGCCAGGGGGGTCCTGGGTTCTGTAAGAAGGCAGGCTGAGCGAGCCATGAGGTGCCATGGCCTCTGCCACCCCCTTGTTCCTGCCTTGACTTCCTTTGGTGATGGACAGTAGGCAGAAAGCGTAAGAGGAAATAAACCTTTCCCTTGCCAGGCTGCTTACGGTTATGATATTTTACCGCAGCGACAGAAACCACATCTAAGACAGTGAGTGACGTTGATAGGCACCTTGATAAGGTTGTCAGTCTCCCTGGGGTGGGAGGGCCAAGCTCCTAGAGGGAGTCTGGACCAAGAGGTACAGAGAATAGAAGACATTCAACATCCAACAACACAGGAGGCGCCAGAAGCAGAAGCCCGGGAGAAAGCTGTAGGACGTGAACGTGAAGGAGCGGTCACCTGTGGCCTGCGAGTGGACTGGGTAAAGAGCGCTGCAGGCTGGGGTTAGCACCGTCTGGACACCATCCCACAGGCCGAGTGTAGTCCCGGGACCCGCGGAGGCCATTGCAACTCCAGCCACGGTTAACAACAGTCCTCCGAAGCAGCCGCCCCTTTCGATTGACGTTCCACCATCCCCGCTCTTCTATGAAGCCGTGGCCTGAATGTATGGGCCAGATTCTTGCACTAGAAACACCATCCCCCCCTGCCCCCCCCCCCCCCCCCCGGCCAAGCGTGGTGGTGCACGCTTTTAATCCCAGCACTCCGGGTCACAGATCTCTGAGTTCTGGGCCAGCCTGGTCTGCAGGGTGAGTAAGTTAGTTCCAGGACAGCCAGAGCTACACAGAGAAACCCCATCTCAAAAAGGCAAAATAAGAGAAGGAAACACAACCCCCAATGGCCCAGTGATGGGAGGTGTTTCAGTCACAAGGGCTCGGCCTTCCACAATGCACACAGGATATTTTGAAAGGTGTGAGAGAGGGAGTTTTGTCTTTTTCTTTCAGTCTGCTTCCCACCCCCACCCCCACCCCCCGCCTCGTCCCCCTCCCAACCCCCCATGGCGATACTGTATTCCTCAGAGGGGCCAGAATTCAAAAACCTATAAGCAGACAGCAGGCCTTGCCGGATGCTGATGACACCTCAATCTTGAACGTCTTGGCCTCTGAAATTGTGAGGAACAAATGTCTAGTCCTTACAAATGCCTAATCTCTGGTGCTCTCTTCAAGCCACAAGGAAGATACACATTTGATGGCCACAGGTGCCACCGCCCCTGTGTTAGTGGAAAGAGTGTCAGGTGGCACGCTCAAGTTCACCCAGCAGTAATGGGCCAAGGCTAGAAGGCACAGTGTGCTTCCAGCCCAGCCTCGGTTTCCCCTGTGAGTGGGCGGGCAATGGTTATGGTAGCCACTGAGATGGCCTGACGGTGATCCAGGCCTTGGCTCTCTGACAGGAGTGGCCTGCCTGTGTGCTCCTGATGCCACCGTGATGAGGGACCGATGAACTCTACTGTGACATGAGAGGGCGCGTGCCTGGCCTGAGTGAACTCCAGGCATGTAAAGCCGGGTCACAGCTCGCTGGTGCCAGCGCCTGTGCTCTGGGATCTGAGCTTTCTCGATCCGCCTGCCCCACTCCCCAGTTCCCCTCCACCCCAGAATGGAATCGGTGAGATTTCCAGCTGACTTCCTCTTGACTTCCTTTGGGTCTAGGCCAATGCAAGAAAAGGAAGCTGGCCTCTGGCCTAAGCTTACAAGCCTTCCTCAAGGAGTAGCCTTCCCCTACCCTGGCAAGCTGCTCCTCCGTACCTGTGCGGCCTCACAGCCAAGCATGCCAGGCGGGCTTGACGGCTCTCAAACCCTGAGTCTGTGATCAATACCAGGCATAATTCAGTGACTGCAGCAAGTACAAAGGAGTGGAGGTTAAATCAATATTTAGAAGCTTCAAAATTAAACTAATTAAGAGCAAGCCTTAATGATTTTTTACTGTCTGGGAATAAAAAAGACGAAAAGCCCGCCTATATTTCATGACTCCACTTTTGTAGCTGGTAATAATTTGGAAGAAGGGCACCTTGTCTGTGGAGATGGAAGATGGGAGAAGCTGGAGCATCCAGAATGCAGGGGGACACAGTGCAAGGCCTGCGGTCAGGGATGCCATGTGCTGCATCGTGTCCTCCCAGAAGACATAGTGAATTCCCACTTTGGGTACCCTTCTTAGAAAATAGGGTCTTCATAGATGTAATTAAGCAAAGATGAGCTCGTCAGGGAATATCCCAATCTAATATGACCGATGTCCCAGAAGAGGAGGAAAATGCCACACGAGGCAGCTACTCAGGGAGAAGGGACAGGATGCAGCTTCAAGCAAAGGAATGTGCCTTACTTGCCACTGATTCTGTCATCAGAAGCCAGCAGAGGCGAGGGTGGGCTCCTCTGCTGACAACTCCGGAGCTGAGACAATGTGTTCGTGCCGTTAGAAGGGACGTGAGTTTTCGGTGCATTAAAATGGTGGTTTTAGGAAGCTAATCCAGGGATTTGGGGTTCTTATTCTAACTCTGCCCCTTAGGAACCACGCCAGCTAGGGTGAGATGCTCAGCCTCCATTACCTCCTCTGACAAAATGGGGCTAAGACTTCACTCTTGTTTAAAGGTCTAAAGCGTGAGGGCAAACACGCACCGCAAGCTGTAGTGCTAGCTCCGCTCCTCCCAGTGCTGCCCTGAAGCTGGGACAGACTCCGCTGTCAGATGATGAGCCTGGTCCTATGCCCATTCTACAGATCCAACCACATCACAGGGGCGTGTTCACTGGGTCCCTAGAGATGCTAGGACCACAAAAGGGGTTTCGGTTGTCATTTTTAGTGGGGTTTTACTTACTGTAAGCTGATTTTTTCTAATCTGTAAAAGGGAAGGATGGGATGATGTCACCTAAAAATAAATGTGCTATCATATACATGCATGTACATATGTACATGCATGTATGTATATAGGACGGTTTACACCTGTAATCTCAGCATTACATTTGGAAGCTGAAGCAGAAGAACTGCTTCGAGTTTGAGTTCAAGGTCAGCCTGGGCTACTTCCTGGGATGCCATCTTAGAAGAAAAAAATGGTGTGGCATTGTTTGTAACGGTGCACATCTGTAATTAAAGTGCTTGGAAAGTGGAAGTAGTGGGATCAGTGCCATACACCACTCACTACAAAATGAATTTGAGGCTAGCCTGGGCTACACAAGACCCTATCTCAAACAAACAAAAAATCAAACCCCAAACCAAACCCCCATAATATCTGTGCAGTCTCATCTTGTTCTCATCATCACATTTCCCCCGGAAGCCTGGTAGGATCAGTTCTGAGGGATGCTGGTGCTGGTGTTGATTGACAAGGTTTCTGGAATGTTCTTGCTGGCTCTGCCCCTGATGGCTTGGTTAAAGAAGGGAGCCCGGAGCAATTTCCCTTTATTCTCCTTATAGCATATGGAGTATGAAGGGACCAGGAATAAAATTCCGGAAATAAATTTTATTCCAGAAATAAAATCCTGTTCTCAAGAGCCACTCGAAACCCCGTGCTCACTTTCAGCAAATGTTCCTAGTGGCTCACCGTACTCATCAGTGCTCTGTTCCCGAGTGCGATGCAACAGGGGTGCTGCTCTGTGGGAGCCGCCTTTGGGGCTCTGTGGGAGAGGGTTTTCAGGTGGTCTCAGAGGTTTAGAAGAAACTGCAGCTTGTAGCAGTGGGAATTTCAAATGGGGTCCTGGGGAGCCAGCCTTCCTGCCACTGTGATGGCTGCCATTCTTCTCAGATGGGCATCACTAGAGCAAATGAGAGTGTGTTTTTATAAGAGTAAAACAACAAATCAGCCCCCCTCCCCCTAACCTTAAACTCTCAGAGTTCTAGGGAGCAGTGCACTGATGCCCACAACTTAGTCTGAAATGCACCAGAAAAGAAGACGGACATTGGCTATACAGAGCTGGTGGTGTCAATGGTGAAACCAGGTGGTGAAACAGGAGCACATCACCAAGAGTCCTCCAACCCTGTTGTCTTGCTGGAAACTGTTCATAGTTAAGTTTTTCCAGGGAGGGGTGTGGGGGATTCCTGATTGCTTTACTGCAAAGCTAGGGCTGGGAGCCATGCCTTCAAGAGAACACAGGCGTCTCTTGCACCTTTGCACGTGAATGAAAGAGCAAAGCTGGTTTCTCATCCAGCCAGGCCGACTCTGAGCAGAGTTTTGAGTGGGCCCAGATGAACCTGTACGGGATACCAGGGAAGCTGGCTGCGTGGGAGACGCTGCTGTGGCCCCATAGGGCTGGCTCTGTGGGCCAGGGCTGGTAGCGGTTCTGCTCCGTTTGAAGCCCTCCCTCCCCCCTTACCTCCCCCCCTCCCCCCCCCCCCCCCCGCCGTCCCCCTGCCCCCCTCTCTCCACCCCTCAACCTTCAAGTTCTAAACCCAGCTCAGCATTCCCAGCAAGGAGTCAGCTCCCTCCTAGGAAAGACAGCTTCCTAGCTGACTAAACACAGTGTGTGGGGAGTAGGATGAGGGGCTGGGGGTGGCGCTTTGGGCGTCACGGTGAGGGGTTGAGAGGATGCCACCAGCTCCTCCACAGCCTGCCCTGAGCCTGCCCTGGTGCGAATGCCATAGCAACACTCTGCTCTTGAAACGCGGGAGTTTGTGCTGCCATTGCAGAGCAGAATTAGGCAATTTAATTAAGGAGCTGGCAGCAGACAAACTTTGTGAGTTAAAGGCATTTTATTAAATCCCATTGTATTATGCAGCTTGGTTCCCGCAGGGGCTGTGGAACTGGGAGAAGACCAAGAATTCGCTGGGGGTTTCTTTTCCCTCCCTTGCTGCCTCTGGTCTAGCTTTGAGAAAGCAAATGCGGGGGTGGGGGTGGGGATCCCGACTGCGACTGCCTGGCCTCCCACCCTTGGTCCCAAGGCAGTAGTGTGGGGAATACAGCCCAAGTGCCTCTACTCAGACTGTGGGTTCTTTTTCAGGGCCAGGGTCTAATCTGGGCTTCGGCGTCAGCAATGCAACTCTGAGCTAGATGGACCTTGGGGGCTCCAAGGCTTGAGCCCGGTGTACAGAGGCGAGTAAATAAGTCCTGACAACTACACATCACAGAGAAGCCAACTCAGATTTGCCTGGTGGCGACATGGTCCCTGCAGTCCATGTGACTCCTAGTCCACATGAAGCGGAGCAGGGCCCCCTGGCTGGCAATCTCAGCAAGCCTCTGGGAGGCCTTCCTGTGTTAGCTGGCACAGGGGCATGGCTCAGTCCTGGCCAGTTCTGGAGACCATTGGCTTTTAGGGCATAGGGCCTCCTCCCCAGGCAGTAAGACTCGTGAGAGGCCTTGAGAGAACCCTGCTTCCCAATACAGAGCCCTGCTGTCCTTCTCTGAGCCTCCTGGTCATCACATCATGGACGTGGGCCACCCAGCCACCTGGCTCCACACACACACCACGGCAACCTCCTGGAGGCCATTTCCTCAGCTCTAGAGTCGGGGAAGTAACATATGAAATGGATGCCGCCGAGTTAGCAAAGTTCTCTGCCAGGCACTGGCCAATCACTGGCCCTGTAGATCCTCATAGCTCTGTTGCATCGTCTCCATCACGCAGACAAGGACACGGGCGGTAAAAGAAGGTAAGCCTCCGCCCGAAGCCACACATCTAGAAAGGGCAAGAACCAGGGCTGCCAATAATATGTGATTACATATAGATAGACCCGTAGCTGTGTGTGTGTATGCACACCTACACACACGTGCATGGGACACAGGTAGCTAATAACTTCTTGTTTAAAAGGGGATTTAAAATTTTGTCTTATTTATTTTTTATGTTTATATTTATATTTTATGTATACGGGTACTTTGTCTGCGTATATATCTGCACACCAGAAGACCGCATCAGACAGTGGTGTGAGCCACCATGTGGGTGCTGGGAATTGAACTCAGGACCTTCGGAAGGACAGTGAGTGCCCTTAACCACTAAGCCATCCCTCTGGCCCTGCTAATAACTTCTTTAGGGAGAACTCATGCACAATGAGCTCACGGTCACTTACTTTATTTCTTAGCTAGATTGGCCACTGTCCTAGCCTACTTGGACACAATTAATAAAATAACATAACCTGGGTAGTTGATAAACAACAGGATTGGTTTCTTGGAGGTGGGTAGTCCGAGATGAAGGCGTCAGCAGATGGGGTTGAGGAGGGCCTGCTTCTGTGTTCAGGAGAAGGCTACCTTCTCACTGTGTTCGCACGTGGGAGAGCGGGGTCACGCAGTTCTGGGGCTTTCCCACGAGCACTTATTCCAGTCATGACCTAACTGTATCCAAAGACCAACTCCTTACAGTGGGTATGACTACCCAGGTGACAGCAGTGCAGGACACCTTGGTGGAGCAATTTCTGTCCGCACCCTCTCCTCTCCCAGGATGCCCAAGAGCGAGCTGCGGCTCTCGGGCCTGGCTACAAGGCCTCGTCTCCTCCCCTCTCCCCTGCCTCTGAGACTCTGGGGCTTTCACCTGGTTACTACTTTGTCCCATAGCTTTGGGCACCAAGTGGCATCCTGACCAGTCTCCAAGTGAACAGACAGGACAGGGAAGACAAAGCTGCCACAGAGGGAAGGCAAGTGGCTGAGTGGGAGAGAGCCAGTCCCACAGCATTACACAGGTTGTCCCAGAAAACAGCGTTTGGCAGTGAGAAATCTGGCTTGTGTGGAAATCCAGACCAGGGATGATCTTACCAAGCTGCCATTTCCCTGTCTATAAAGTGAGTACCTACCTTGAATGCTCATAGGTGCCACTTATTAAAAGCTTACAGTATATTGGGCCTTTATAAAGTTTGAAAAAAATATTTTTTAAAAGATTTACTCTGTGTGTGTGTGTGTGTGTGTGTGTGTATGTGTGTTCTCTGAGCCAGAAGAGGGCACTAGGTCTCCTGAGTTATACCATCCATCATGGGTGCTGATGTGGGTGGTGCCAGCCTATTTTCTCAGGGAATGAACAGGGGATTGTCCTCCCAGTAATAATGATTAAAATCCTAATGAGGAACACCCTAAAGCTTCTATATCTATAATGTCTTGCCTTCAGAGCTCAAAACTCTGGGCAATTAACCAACTACGTGGCTGCCAGCCATACAGCAGGGTCCAGAAAGGCTTAGGTATGACCATACTGTCTCTTCCAGTCAGGAGAGAAGTGCAGGTGCCCAGGGACCAGCCTTAGAAGATGCCTTTGAGTGCCGCAGGCACAGCTGGAAAAGGCTCCTGGGTGCCCACTTCCTGTGGATCTGGTAGTATCCACACCCAGGATGATCCAGCGGGGAGGAAGGTGTTAGCTCAACTGGAAGACACCCCCTCCCAGAGCTTTCCAGCTGTCTCTGCTCAAGTAGGACTGCCAGTGTTTCCGTAGCCAGTGGGGAATCATATCCTGCAGGGCTAGCCCCTGCAGGGGACAGCTGATGGCTTTCTCTGGTCTCAGCCAGGAGTCATTACACACGGAATGCCTGGTTTAAACAACTGATTAGGTGGCTTTATTAGAGATGCACGTGCTTCCCAGCAGGGACGGATGGAAACTTCCCAGACCACAGCATCAGCCACTCTCCCGAAGAGCCTCTTCTGGGGATGCCTGCAGCCTTCCTCCAAGCCAGTGTCCGGAAGAGCTCTAACCTGGTCAGGTTGTCAGCCACGGAGCCCACGGCTGACTACCGGATGCCTGCCCACACCTTGACAAATACAAGGACCCTGCGCCCCCACTGGCTGTTGGACTTGCTGGGGTGTCACATTTTCTTCACCTCCGGGAACTTCAGGGGACACGGAAGATTGATGTCATGGTAAATTTGCCCCACCTGAAAAGCTCCAGTTACTCAAATGCTTTCTGAGTTTGGGAGCCCATGGTGGGGATTCCAGGTCAGGCCAGGGCTAGGAGGATATTTTGGGAAGCCTCAGGGTTCAGTTGTGAGGAGCTTTTCGGCTCTGTCCCTTACTGCTGCTCCCAGCTTGATTCAGGGTGCTGGCAAGCCTCTTGCCATGGCCGCAGCTTCCTTCTACCTGCTGGGGGAGGGGCCTGAGTGAAGATGAGGCTGTGGCGGCTTATAGACGCCTGTGTGGGGGCAGAGTGCTGGCCTCCTCTCCTACACAGGCAGTGATGGAGTGCCTTCCTCTGCCACATCTCCCCCCTCCCCCGCTGTGACAGCTCCATATCTACCGGTCCCTGTCACCACGCTGACAGCCATTAATGATGAAAACAGCCCCAGTGTCATATAAATTCTCCCAGAATCCTAGAGGCTGGAAAGAGATCGGGGTTGGGAAGCTAGCTGGGAACCAAATGCTTTCCACTGCACGGCAAAAGAGAAGAACGAACCCTCCAAAACATTAAAGACTTGAGTTCAAAGCCCGCCCTGGCACCTTTCTAGCTCTATAACCTTGAACAAATTACTTAGCCCTTCTGCGTGTCCATTTCTAGATCATAAAATGAGAGCAGCACCCTACGCTGTTGTCTTGAGTGTTAGACAGGATCATGACAGGGAATCTGGCACACGGCGGGTGTTCAACAGGAGCTTCCCCTTCCCCATTCAGCATGGGCAGCGACACAGAATTACTATCAGTTAGGTCTCAAAACCCGGGACAAACTGAGGCCTCCCTTAGCCGCACCAGTGGCTGCTCTGGAGATATCCCAGCGGGCGAACCCCACTGCCTACCTTAAACTCTGCAGTCCAGACGCTGGGCTAGGCCTTTCCCCCACGTGTCTGTTCCCTACTTAACAGCCATTTTGCCTATGCCGGGTCTCCTGGCGTCTTTGCCTCTTGACCGCTGCTCCTGGTTCCCACTCTCCTGGCCTTGTGGCTTCTGGCTCACCCTGACCCCCAGCTCCTTACATGGACCCATTCAGTCTGCCGGTCTTGTTCACACTGAACTCTTCCAGAAGCCTCTGGCTCTGCTCTCCCTCATACCTACGATAAACGTTCTCCTTCACCCATACCTAGACGTGTCATGCTCTCCTTTTTGTCCTTTCACGATCATTCATTCAGGTAGCACCGGTGCAGTATGACGGATGGGGGGGGGGATGCTGTGGGGGTGGCCGCTTGAGTCAGAGGTACTCTCCCCGTGTTTCTGGCTGGAGTCTACCAGTCCTCATGGCTTCACCATGAAGCTGCCCCGAAGCCACTCCCCGACATTCCACAGCAGCCATCTGGGCCTCCCTTCTGTGTCTCTCTTCTCTCCCCTCTGTCCTCATGAGAGCTGCTAATCTCCTTGGTGACTAGGGCAGATCCTCCTTCAGTCCTGCCACCACCTCCGTCCCTTGTACTCATAGGATCTGGAGCCGTCCTTTGTGCTTCCAAGTCTTTAAATCTGTCCTTCTGGAATTTTCTCCACTGCTGGGGAATTATTAGTTATTTGGCTCTCATCATCTCCCCTGTCACAGTTCCTGCTGCCATAGCGCTGACCCAGCCTTAAGCGGCTTGCCTCCCCTCAGGCTGAGCTCCTCAGAGCAGGGGCCTGGATACATGCTCAGTGTTCACCTGTTTGTGTTAGGTGGGATAGACTATGGGGGTCCCCTTTGTGAAGAGGGCAGTTCCTTTCCCACTTGGTCCTTAGCAGAGCAGGCGTGGCTCTGTGTGTGTAGACAAGGCCAGGCCCGATCAGTCAGACGTGCAGCCACATTGAGTCCGCCATTTTCTATGCAAATCCAATGCAGAGAGCCACCATCAGCTCAGGTACCTTCTCCCCCTTGCACCTGCACAGAGAGAGGGAAAGGACAAAGAGGGCACAGGGAAGGGACGCACAAGCTTGAGAACTCAGCCACGTCTACCTCTGAGGCTGATACCCTGCAGTTATTAGATCAATGAAGAAACCAAAGTGACTTCCTGGCCAGGAGCCATCCAAGAAGCTACACAGCTAAAATTGGAGCCAGATTGGTCTAGCCTTGAAGCAAGAGTTCTTTTCTAAGCTGCTTCCTTCTGCGCAAATTGCAACATGGTCCCAAGAGGAGTCTGGGAAAGGCTCACACTGAAAAACTGTTATCTCTGTGGTTTGCATTCTTGCCTTCTCTCCTTCACTGAACACAAATGATAGGTATATGAATGTACAAATTTGTGGGTTGGTAGGTGGCTGGATGGGTAGGTGGGTTTTGTGGGTTGGTAGGTGGATGGATGGGTAGGTGGGTTTGTGGATTGATAGGTGGATGGATGGGTAGGTGGGTTTGTGGGTTGGTAGGTGGATGGATGGGTAGGTGGGTTTTGTGGGTTGGTAGGTGGATGGATGGGTAGGTGGGTTTGTGGGTCGGTAGGTGGATGGATGGGTAGGTGGGTTTTGTGGGTTGGTAGGTGGATGGATGGGTAGGTGGGTTTTGTGGGTCGGTAGGTGGATGGATGGGTAGGTGGGTTTTGTGGGTTGGTAGGTGGATGGATGGGTAGGTGGGTTTTGTGGGTCGGTAGGTGGATGGATGGGTAGGTGGGTTTTGTGGGTTGGTAGGTGGATGGATGGGTAGGTGGGTTTTGTGGGTCGGTAGGTGGATGGATGGGTGGTGGGTTTGTGGGTCGGTAGGTGGATGGATGGGTAGGTGGGTTTGTGGGTTGGTAGGTGGATGGATGGGTAGGTGGGTTTGTGGGTCGGTAGGTGGATGGATGGGTAGGTGGGGTTTGTGGGTTGGTAGGTGGATGGATGGGTATGGGATTTGACTGTTAATATTGACTTCTGGATCAGGATGAGATCTTTCCACTTCAAACTCAGCAAAAATTTCTCACAAGTGTGCTTCTCTATTTTGGGGCATTGGTCAATTCCAGATGTAATAAAGTCGACAACTAAGAATAGTTATCACACCTCCACCCTTTGTCAACTTCACACACAATCATATCCCCTCCTATCTTGATAAATTTCCTAATAATAACATTAAGGTTAAAAAAAAATAGCCAGGTATGGTAGTGCACACCAGCATTTGGGGAGGCAGAGGCAGGCCAATCTCTGTGAGTTTGAGGCTAGCCTGGTCTACAAAGTGAGTCTACAAAGGACAGCCAAGGCTACACAGAGAAACCCTGTCTAGAAAAACCAAAAGCCACATAAATAAATAAATAAATAAATAAATAAATAAATAAATATTGACTGCCAACTTAACAGGATCTAGGACCACTGACAAGACGAGCCCCTTTCCTTTCTTCCCCAACTTGCTTTTGGTCATGGTGTTTCATTGCATCAATAGAAACCCTAACTAAGACTGTATAGGTAAGATAGGGTGGATAGGTGTACAGATGTGCAGGTGACTAGATGGATAGTGGATGCATAGATGGGTGGACAGGTGAATGTATGCATCTTTGTGTGTATATTCATATGTACAGGCGTCTGCATCGATGGAAAATTGGCTGCTTTCACTGCAGAGGACAGCATGGTGGCATGGGGGTCCCCACATCATCAGCTTCTCAGGCATCCTCTAGGTGGCAGCACATGAAGCAAGGGGTTGCCCTCTCTCCTTACTGACAAGAAGCTCCAGACTGGCTTCTTCTCTGACTTGGTGACATCCCTGACCAGTTACTAACTTGCCATCCCACTGTGTGCTGTCACCTGTACTACACGGCCAAGTCAAAGCATGGGAGGAGGACCGGAGGAAGACGTCCTCTGTGTGAGAGAAGAGGGGTATCTCAGACGTGGGAGAGACAGAGGAAGGGCTGGGAACAAGCTGCTTGGATCCAACCAGCCCATCTCCCCAGGGGCTTGATGCCGTTATTTGGATAAGAAATATGTGATTTGAAACACTTGCTACTTTGCATTTTTTCTTAAAGAAACCAACCAATGAGCAACAACAACAACAACAACAACAAAAAACCAAACAAACCCTGTTGTTTCCATTGAAGTTGAGAGGAAATAGGGACAGAGAGCCACAGTAGGGAGATGGAGGGGGAAGGAGGAGGAGCTAACAGCGAGGAACAGTGGGAACCTCCTTCCTGCAGGGATGAACTGTGCCACAGCCAGCCCCCCTGCCCCCCTGCCCCCCCCCGCCTCTTCCCCCCCTCCCCCCCCCCCACCCAGGCCACTCTCAGACCATACCAAGGTCCTAGAAAGGCTCACATACTTCCTCTGTAGGCGTCAGGGCTGCCCAGAGCGTGGCTGGCTTGTTGGCGCTGCAGTGGGGGTGGGGGTGCTTAGAGCTGGCCTCTGTTGACCAGAGGATTATGGGTGACAAAGGAAGGAAGAAGCAACAGAGGCTAGAAAGGGGGCAGAAAGGCCTTCGGGGCTGGGCATGCGGGGTTAATGGTTCGTTCCCTTCAGGAGATTTCATGCCACATTGAATAAATAAAATACTATGCAATTGTAAAAGATGCGTTCCACAGCGTATTAGATGCACCATGCTGTCACTGTGTCTGTCGGCCACTCTTGGAGTGACAGATGGCTTATCAAAAAGCCACTCTGACATTTCCAAATGTGATGTTTTGATAGAGGTGCCACTCAACGGGCCAAGCCTCAGGTCCAACTTGAATGTAAATGAGAAACGTTCGCTTCCTTTGTCTCACAACGTAAAAGGAAGACATTCGGACAAGGCTTTCTTCAGGACAGCTAAGGATGGAAGGCGGGAGTGTCCCAGAGGCTGGCACGTGAGTGGAAAGGGAAGCTGAGTACCAACCCTCAAAGAGCCTAAACAGGAATGGCAGAGGCCAGGACAGTCTGAAGTCCAGAGGAAGCTGGGCCAGGTGAGGTGGCTTAGGTTTCTGAAGTGGGTCACCTTGTGACTAAGAAAAAGGAACAGCAACAAGAACCGTGGCCTAAATTGTCCAATGTGGCCGCCTTACAAGTGGCCACTGGGCAGCTGTAATTGTGGGGGTCCAAATGGCGCCAGCCTGTACATGCAAACACACACCCAACATGGGTACTGGGAACAGAACCCAGGTCTTCTTTTTCAAGAGTGTATTCTCTCTCTCTCTCTCTCTCTCTCTCTCTCTCTCTCTCTCTCTCTCATGTATGTATGGTGTGTGTATTTTGTTTTGTTTTGTTTTTTGTTTTTTTTGAGACAGGGTTTCTCTGTGTAATCTTGGCTGTCCTGGACTTGCTTTGTAGACTAGGCTGGCCTTGAACTCACAGCGATCCACCTGCTTCTGCCTCCCAAGTGCTGGGATCAAAGGAATGTGCCACCGCCACGCCCAGCTCTGAAATAATATTTTTATATATAGGTTTAGTGATAATAAGTTTTCCTGTTTCCTTTTACTTATTGAATGTGTTCATTCAAATACTACCATCCTTCATACTGTGGGCTCTACTCTATTTCCTCAGGATATAGACTGTGGATTAGAGACTTAGGTTCCAACCCTACCTCCACCACTTACTTGGAGACTCTGCTAAAGTTGGACTATCAGGAAGAGCACAGGACTATGACTGGTTGGGTTAGGAGTTGGCAGTAGAAACAGAGAGAAGGATCTGGGCAGGCCACAGGCGAAGGGGGCCACCTATAAGGCTGCCGTCACTGTCATGGGCCTTACTGCACACTCCCAGCATAGCAGAGCTGGATGAAGCCGGAAAGATGCTCCACTCCAGGGCCCCCAGAAAGGCAAGTAGGAGAATCTTCTCTTTCCCCATGTCCAGGTGGATGTCCTTTCTGCCCTGCAGAACCTCTAGCTACGCCAAAACCAGTTACATGGCCCTGTCTGGCCTGCAGGGTAGACTCTCAGGGCATCTTGCTATTGTGCAATTGGGCATGACCAGCCCCACTTTCCAGATGAGGAGCCTCAAGCTCGGGACTCAGTGTTATTCATGGTGGTAGCAGGCCTAGATCTCCACCTCCCCTAGCCCCCCGCTGCCTCCACAGACACACGAAAGGCAGCAGGCTGGGTAGGGCGAGCTTTTTCCAGAGTCACCCCCACACACAGCCTGGTGGCAGCGCAGAGCCAAGGCCCTGTCTTCAAGTTGTAAGAGATCAGAGGAAGGAATTGTAAATGGTCACAGAGCCAGCTCCAGAGCTCAGGACTCCTATTCTGAACATGTCCTCAAGCCCCAGGGACCAAGACGGGTAGATAAGTGGTCCCCTCTGCTGTAAGTGGGAGAAGCTGGAGGGACAGTACTTTCCTCTCCCAGCTGCTGTTCAGGACCCAGGGCACAATCCTGCTGAGGCTGGGGCTCACAATGCACAAGAGTTAGGGCTCTGGGCTGGTCGGCTCCATATCTAGAAGCAATTAGGGAGGTTGAAGGGCGGGTGGGGAGATTTATCTTTTCATCCCCCGAATGTGGCATGGTTCTCTCGGTTCACAGGTGTAGTACAAAATGACTGCACGGACAGATGGACGGGTAGATGGATAGATAAATCAAACCAACGGAATCAGACATAAGGCTAAGTGGGGTGAGGGATGGGTCAAGGTAGAAGAAGATCATAAGGACCAGGAAGATGCTTCTCCTTTCTTTCCTGCAGCCTTGGATGCCCTTGGATGCAGCAGGCGTTGCTGCGGGCGCGATCACAAGCGAGCATTTTAAGAAAGTACGTAGGAGGTTCTGTAAGTGTTGACCAAAAGGAGGCAGAACCCTGGGGTCCTACGGGGTCCTGACCTTGACTAGGAACCCCCTTCTCTCTCCCGGCCTTGAATTGTTTATCAGGAATTAGGGTCAGGCTAACCAGACCAAGGTCACTTCCTAATTGACCCCCACAGCTGGTGGATGGGAACACCTAAGCGTTTTTTCTCAGCTGCTGCGTCAAGGCAGGATGGGAGAAAGAGCAGGTAGAAGCTCGTTGGCAAGAGGGAGGCAGACAGATGCTCCTGCAAGCAGGCCCCTGGAGACTGCACGGCTAGAGGTAACTGGCTGTGACAAGGTTCGAGCCCGCAGTCAATTCCATTCAATAAAGCTTTGATTGCCTATGAGCCTTGCAAACAGGCAGCTTCCCTGTGCGCCACAGGCTCTCTTCCTTTTCTTCCTCCCGCTGCACCCACCCTGGGCGTTGTGCCAGCCCTAAAAGAGGTCCCTCGGCCCCAGCTGCAAGGCGGGCAACTGAGGGTTAAATACCCACTGGCAGGTGAGGGCCTAGGCCTGGGGACAGTGGGAGTCGGAGGCAGCCGGAATCACTTAGCCCTCATTAGTCCAAATTAAAATCAGGAGTGAGATGACAATTACAATTTGCAGTGGGCTAATTGTTTTTCCTCAGAAGCTGATCGTTTCGCAGATTGGGGAAATTAATTGTTTGAAATCCCAGGTGGACTGGCTTTGAACCCAGTGGAGGGAGGCAGGCCCAGCTAACACCTGGACACCACTCCCTCAGGTAGCCACCGACAGTGGTTTTCTGCCCTTATTGGTCCTCATGCAGGGCCAGGGCTGAAGGGAGCTTTGGCCTGCATGACCCTACTTGGCATCTGACTGGAGGACCCTGGGCCCCAGAAAGCCTTCTTGAGTTTGCCAGATGTTTCCATTTCCTTTTGGGGTTTAATGGCCTCCAGGATGTTGACTCCCTTACTACACCTGACAGCCCCACTATGTGTCCAGCACTAAGGGGCCATTGCTCTGCACACTGTAGTTACTGCTCTCATGGGTGACATGGGGTGGGGGCATCATGTGTGACAAAGGTGACAAGGGCTCGGAAGGCACTTCGCAGGCAAAAGAGCTTTCCAAAGACCTCCACTTGGAACCTGGTGATCCTGCTGCCTTACATGGCAAAAGATTTTAAGGTCAGAGAACGAATGAATGTCTTGGGCTGCTTTCCGAGTGGGACAGCTCTAGGCAGATGAACCCTCTAGGGAGGGTCTTCCTACAGCTCAAAGCAGAAGAGCGCCAGCATTTTTTGAGATTTGATGTGCATCCCACCACTTGTGAGGAGCAGGGAGCTGCGCAAAGGGCAGCAGAGCGCCTCTGGGGGCTAAGGGTGGCTCTCAGCCGATGGCCAACATAGAAACAATGTTGGTCCTACAATAGGACCTGATGTCACCAAGCACACAAGTGGGGCGTAGAGCAGACCCCCCTCCCTGGTCTGCCTGACACCTTGGTTTGGCCTTTTGCAGCCTAAATCTGAGAAAACAGCCTGGCAGCACAGCTGGACCTGTGAGGGGCAGTACCATAAAACAATCCTTGAGGGTGAGGCTTGAAGCTGCTATGGCTGTGGTGACGTGTCACCTGAACCAGGGTAACAAGGTCGTGATGTGGTGCTCTGGTACTTCAGGCAGCCTCTTGGAAGGAGAGACCTGTGAACCGAGACCGGAATGGTGAGAGAGCAGGGAGGGGGCGAGCAACTTGTCTCTATGTTCCAGTGTTATCACCGGAAGTCCTGCATTCCCTAACCCTCTCCCGCCTGGGGCAGGGGAGAGTCCACGACTGGCAGAGGGACTAACAAGGCAAACACTCTGGGGAGAAGGCACCCTGTGGGGAGCTCTGTCAAGATACAGGGGTGATACAGGGGCTGAACGGAAACTGAGGAGGGACCTGTCTGCCCAGCCCCTCTTCCCAGCTGTGTGGCTGGACAGGCACCCCTGTCCACTTACCTTGCCCTGCCCTGCCCTGCGCCACCTCCCTCCTCTCTGATCCCCTTGCCCAGCTGGCCCCTACTAGTGCCCAGGTGTCTCCACGTGCCAAGGTACCAGGTGCCTGCTGCTGCCTTCCCCAGCAGGGTGTTGGCATACTGCCGAGCAGTACAGCAGCGCAGGGGGACATTTTCTCAAGCCATCTTTAATTAGGGAGACAATAGGAGCCTGGGGAGAAGGGAAGAGAAAGGTGGTGGTGGACTGCTTGGAGATTTGTCAAAACAGTGGCAGTACACCTGAAGAACTCCATGGAAGCAGAAAGAGAGGGGGAGGGAAAGACAGGCAGGCCCGGGGACCCTCCGTGCTGTCCTGTCACTCCATGTGGAGTAGGGACTGGATAAATGGCTGCTTCTTGTAGGAGAGCCACACTTCCCACTGCTGGATCGCATCCCCCCTCTCAGCTGAATTCTGAGTGTCGGCATCCTCATGCTTCCCTGGGTTCTGGTCCTCTGCTATGAAGTGATGGTACGCTGGTCCCTGCACTGGGACCCGCCAGGCGCTGTTCTCAGTACTTAGCATGGACTCCAGCATCTAGTCCTGTGATGCACTTACCCTCATCTGTAAGCAAAAATGTAAGAGACAGGGCCTTGCAGCTATAGCTGGGGTTTGAATCTTTGCTGCTTAGCCTCAGCATCCGTGTCCTTAGCCCCTCATGCCATACCTATATTTTTCTCCCTCTTCCTTCTCTCTCTCTCTCTCTCTCTCTCTCTCTCTCTCTCTCTCTCTCTCTCTCTCTGTTTTTCGAAACAGGGTTTCTGTGTAGCCTTGGCTGCCCTAGACTCGCTTTGTAGATCAGGCTGGCCTTGAACTCACGGCGATCTGACTGCCTCTGCCTCCTGAGTGCTGGGATTAAAGGTGTGCGCCACCACGCCCAGCCCTTCTCTTTTTCATAGTGCATCCACTCCACATTGGCGCTTCCTTCTCTCTGCCAGAGACAGGGGCAGGTAGTATAAGAGCCAAACATGGTCCCGGGGCTGCCCTGAGGAAGCCTTCTACACAGGGGCAGACAGGCAGGTGTGGTGTATGGCTACGGCATGTTGCATGGACATCTGCAGTCTAGGATGATGGGTTTGGGGACTCCTTCCCCCTTAGCGTCTGTTATTTCTGTTTCCTCAGCACCATCTCCTGCCCTCTGGCTCTCTGTATCTGTATGTGACAAATCACATTCATTGGTAGGTACACTATAACATTATTACTGAAAAATGAGAAAACACAGAAAAGCATGGAGGAAATTTAAACTATGCCCCGTTCTACCTCCCTGGGCTAACTGCCAAGTACACTCTAACACCTTCTCTTCCGCTTTTTCCTCTCTCCCTGGTCTCACGCCACCTTTTAGTTATTTATTTTTTTAAACGAAACAAAAACATTGTTTTGGATACAGTACAGCTTCCAGTTGCTTTTGAAAATTGTTTATTTTTATTTCATGTGTATGAGTAGTTTTGCCTGTAGCCGGTATATCCACCACATGCGTGCAGTGCCCTAAGAGGCCTGAAGAGGGAGTCAGAACTCCTGGAACTGGAGTTAGAGATGGTTGTGAGCTGCCATGTAGGTGCTAAGATCTTAAACTGAGATCCTGTGCTGTGGGAAGCAGAGGACAGCCTGCGTGAATTTAGTCCTGAGTAAATGTGCATTGTTGACATGGGCACAGCCATGTCCAGGACCCCAATGCCCAAACCTCATGGGACCTTCCCAGGTGAGGCGCAGAGGTATGACAAATGCTTCCTTGGGGGTCCAAGAAGAAATGCCGACAGCGTGTAAGAAAAATGTCCAACCATAGCTTTGTCGGCACCACACCATGACAACCGCTGAACACTGTTCCCCCACCGAGACTGCTCCTATGGAGATCTGCTTAAACCTGCCTCCTTGACTTTAGCTAAGTGCAATAAATATACCCTGTCTCCTTGATCCAGTTGTACTCAATAACCCTGCCTCTCTACATAATAAACAAGCAGAGCTGAGGCTTTCCCATCAGAGAGCCCAGACCACCCAACCCCAGCTTTTCGGTTTGTGTGTTTGTCTTTTCTACATTCCTTCACTGCCCCAGTCACATCAATCTCTGGAGCCGTACAAGAACTTGGCATAGTACAAAACCAGTAAGTGCTCCTAATTGTTGAGCCATCTTCCAAGGCCTTTCTGCTGCTTTAAAAGAAGAAGAAGAAGAAGAAGAAGAAGAAGAAGAAGAAGAAGGAGAAGGAGAAGGAGAAGGAGAAGGAGAAGGAGAAGAAGAAGAAGAAAATTTCTTGAAAATTTGCATGCTTACATGCCTTTATTTAATCTGCATGGCTAACAACATTTTGGGAGGACTTGACATTGAAATGACCTTCCCAGGCATTTCTGAAGGTGCTGTTCCATCGTCTGCTTGCTACCAGGGTTGCTGCCAAGCAGTCTGCTGCCCCCCCGCCCCAAAGCCTGTCTTTGTCTTTCTGGATGCTTGCAGAATCTTGATTTTTATCCTCAAGGTTGTGATATGTGAGATGGGGTCTTGACACGTTACGCAGGCTGGTCCTCAAACTCCTGGGTTCAAGCAAACTCCCCAAATCCTGGACCTACAATCATTGTTGTTACATTCAGCTTTAGTGGGGGTTCTTTTTAAAAATCATCACCAAGCAGACTCATCAAGCAGTCTAAAATATAACCCTCATTATTTGAGGGGACAGAGGACCCACACAGTGGATAGATACGTATTTAAAGTGCTGGGCACCGAACTTAGGGTCTTGTGCAGGCTAGGCAAAGATTTTGACACTATGTTATATCCTGGGCCAATCACATCTGGAATAAAGTAACAATATAGCAGCAACATGGAACCGTGAACACATGCAAAAGGCCAGACATGAAAAGCGACACACTAAATGATTCTGCTTACATGAAATGTCAGAGGAGGCTGTTTTATAGGCATAGAAAGGAGTTAGTAGTTGCCAGGGACCGAGGCATGCCGGGGGTGGGGGGTGGGGTGGGGGGGAGGGGGGATAGGTGGCTATTAATAGGTACAGGGCTTCTTGTGGGGGGAGTCGTGAAAATATTTTAGAATTAGGGGTGATGGTTGCATAGCTTTGTGAGTCTACAAAAGACCCACCAAATCGTGTGCTGTAACAGGATAAATTTTATGATGTGTGAACTAGTTCCAATTTTTAAAAGCATCCTATATTCTTATTTTGTGGCCATAATACCTTCTTGGAGGGTATCAGCTATGGTGGGCTGTTGTCCTGGTGGGTGCCCCCGCCCCCTTCACCATCGTGTTGATTTCTTCACATTATTTTTCTGTCCATTTCTATCCTCTCCTCCCAATATTAGACATTTTCTTTTAAAATCTCGTAGTTTTTGGCCAACAGTTGACATTTTTTGCGAGAGGCCTTGGAAGGCCGATTTTAGAAGTTCCACATGCCTACGCAGAGCTGTGAAATGGCAGGAAGGGTCACTTTGAGAAGGCTCAGTTCCGGTGCTCCCAGGGTCACGAGTGTTCCCAGAGCTGCTGGAGAAGGGGAGCAAAGGACCTCTTCCTGTTGCCCGAAAGCTCTCGACAACTCTCCACTTTTCAGCATCTTGCCTCATCTCCACTTGTATTTGTGTTTATGTTTCCAAGTGTTCACTTTTTGGTCAGCATCTCAGGGGTTCTATTGCTATGAAGAGACATTTAATTTAAACACGGAGATTTAGTCCATTAGCATCATGGCGGGAAGCGTGGCAGCACGCAGGCAGACACGGTGCTGGGGAAGGAGCTGAGAGTTCTACGTCTTGATCTGCAGGCAGCAGAAGGGGACGGTGTGCCGCACTGGGCATAGCTTGAGCACAGGAGACCTCAAACTGACACACCTGCTCCAACAAGGCCACACCTCCTAATAGTGCCCCTCCCTATGGCCAAGCATTCAAACACATGAGTCTGTATGGGGGGTGGGTATGCCTATTCAAACCACCACAGTCAGCCTATCTGGTAAACACTTTTCTCTGGGGTACTTTGGGGGGGGGGTAAGGCAGGGGCAGTAACAGGGTGAGATGCAGTTAGGTGACCTAAGATGTCACTGTTCCATGCCATACCTTCAGGGCCATCGCGTTGCTCTGAGCCTCTGTGTGGCTCTGTGGCAGGAGTCTGCCTATCCCTCCCCTGCAAGCCCTCGAAGAGGCTTTTTTCCCTCTGCAGAGTCGATGTTCATTAGCGGGTTCTCTTCTCCCTACCCCTCATTTACTTTCAGCTCAGCGTGGCTTGGGAGGTAGCAGAGAGACTCCTGGATGCGCTTAGTCTGTACGCTTAACCGGAATGCCCTCCGAGCCACTGCGGCAGCAGACGCCGGCATGTCAGCCTCAGGATAAAGTGGCATCTGCTGTCCTGACCGTACTCTGACACGGTCTATATTGCTGACTTTCAAGGGCTGAGGCTGGAACTGAGAGGGCGCCTGGGCAGCTGGGAGTTAGGGACCGTGCCCTCGCTGGTCATTCATCACGTTCCCAAGCCATACTTTCCTGCATTTTATGGAGGAACGGGATGTAGTCCTCTTCAACTCATAGACACAAGAAGGGCTGGGCAGTATCCCCTGAGAAGGTCAAGGGTCTATTGTACCTCTGTTGCTATGGAAACCAGTTCCCTGGTGGCAGTCATGTTTGTACCATCCACAAGGATGTGGTACACGCAGATTGGAGCAGAGCAGTCCCCAGAGAGAAAGCCGCCTTCCCCCTAACCACTGGCCACATCCTTCATGATGTCTCCAGCGTCTTCTAGCCTGAGTGCCTTGCCTGGGGCTTGCCCTGGAGTGTGTCAGCTCAGAGAGAAAGGAGAGAGAGGAGGAGCCTGTTGGCCTGCTAAGGTCTACAGTTACTCAAGGCTACTTGGAGCTGCTTTGAAACCCACTTCCTAGGACTTGCGCTTTCTTGTTCACGTGTGTGTGTGTGTGTGTGTGTGTGTGTGTGTGTGTGTGTGTATGTGTGTGTCGCGGTGGTGACACAGAGTTCTTAGACTGTGTGTGGGTGTTGGATAGTTCAAAAGTCATTTCTGTTTGGCTTTGAAATGCATCATAGGTTTTCCTCGCCCCCTCCCAACACACTTACCATGCAAATGAGTTAATATGTGTGAAGTGCTTAGAACAGCCTGGCTCATGGTAAGTGCTTTATAAGTGTTTGCTATTATTATTATTACTAAAATTGTATTTAGCTTGGGCCCTGTATGAAAACAAATTTGCATTCTCTGCAATTTTGCAGCTTTCTCTTAACAAAGAAAATGGATGCTGCAGAGACTCAGAGACTGAGGAATCCTAGGTCTTTGGACATCATGTGTGGGTAGTTTGTCTTACTGTTTCACTGCCCTGACACATTACCAAGAACTGCTGCTGGTGCCTGCAAAGGCATTCGTGGCCTCTTCCCAGGGCGTCCTCATGGCCGCCGTCGGTCTCTGTTCCTCCTGTCCAGTTTCCTGCCCTGCTCACTGCTCCTCCCAGCCATTGGTTCTTTCATCTATACGCGTGTCCCAGCACTCCCCGCCTTCTCTACCACAACCACCACCACTTTCTTTCCCACTTCTGGGCTCGGTACTCTTAGAGGCAGGTCTCATTCATTTTTTACAGCCAGAACGCCCAGCATGGGGGCTGGCATGTCATAGATATTAAAAATGTTTGTTTTCCTCTGGGAGATGAGCATCATCCTGTTTCCCTAGCAGCTGCCCAGTGTCCTCTACCTGTCCCCCTCCTCCTCTCTTCCTGACATGCGCACACACACACACACACACACACACACACACACACACACACACACACCCTCTCCCTTCCCCCCCCCCCCCCCACCGAGGCTGCCTCTCTGCCTGGCTGGGTGGGTGAGGGAGGAGATGGTGTTTCCCGTTGCTAGGAAAGCCCTTCTGACCCAGCTGCAGAGAAGGGCTGGAATTGGTCCCGCAGCTCAGCATGTCAGCGCTGATACCTACACGCAAGGAGGAGGCTCGTTCTGTGCAATTTCCATCTCATTTGTCTCTTCATTTGTAGCTGAAATTGGACAATTTCATCTGGAGTGTGCCTGGACTTTCTAGCAACCTGCACCCAACAAATGAACAACTTCAGTTGCTGTTCAGAGAGGGACTGGCGGGAGCTGGCCCAGGGTGTCCCCGGCTGCTGAGCCTCCTGTGTATGAAGGTTTGAAGAGTGACACCCCTACGTGTGCTTTCCACACCTGAATGTAGTCTCCACAAGGTGGAGCGAGGAGGACCAGAAAACTGAAATGACAGGGGGTCTAGCTAGGGTTAGACCTGACTGCTCTCTGTGTCTCAGAAGCCACAGCACACAGGATGGGAGCGAGGCGCCATTGAGGGCAGGCAACACTGACATAATGCTGAGGGAAAGAAGCAATACTCCATCCAGGTGAAGTAAAAAAAAAAAAAAAAAAAAAAAAGATAAGATGGATCTTGTGGCTAGGCTCCAAATTCCCTTTTTTATTATGGGATGTAAGGGAACAAAGGTGGGACTGTGTGTGATGGGCCTTGATCTGGGAGTGATGACATGAGGGACACTGTATACCTCATGTCCAAGTTAGTCAAGCTGCACCCCGAGAATCTGCTTGCTCTTTATGAGTTGTACTTCAATAAAACATGGGGGGGGGTTCCCCCTGAGTGGTTTTCAAAGTTTATTGTGCTTACTATCTTCATGGGAGCTTTTACTTGAAATACAGATTTCTGGGCCCCACCCCCAGTCCGAACTGTAAATGTATTGTTAATTTTTTCCATTATATATTCACTGTCCAGGGAATCTGCAGTTTTAATGTTCCCCACCCTTAAGAATATTTTGAAGCAGGCAGTCCACAGGCCATAGAAGACCTCAGAGAAGCTTGGGCAGCAATCTAGACAAAAGGTCCTAATGGTTCAACTGCTGTTTTGCCAGGAGCCACACAGGTGGCAACGTGGCGAGGGGTTCCTAGTTGCCTTTGACAGGGAAGGTTAGAGGCTGTGGCCAGGCTGTGGCACAAAGGAAGGGCCGTCAGAGCTGCAGATGAGACAGTTGAGTCAGCTTGGATCAGGACAGGATGAAGACAAAGGGAGAAAATTCCTCCAAGTTCGGAGCTTTCTCCAGCACTCCTGTCCCTGGCACCCGGCCAGGATGGCTGGCTGGGTAACCTCATCAAGTGGCCAGCTGCCCAGGGAGTGCGGTCCCCGGCAGAGGGATGGCATACGATGGCAGGGTCTGCAGAGGGATCTCATCAGCCTGGCATTCTTCAGCATGCACCTGCTGTTCAGCAGGGATGTGAAACTAGATCTCGAAGGCATGTGACTGGAGATGTGCCCCCGGGGAGAGTGCAGACATTGTGATATTTCAATAGACAGATGCCAGGGTAGGCTGGGTGTCGGAAAACACGTGCAAAGGATGTCTTCTGAGCTGCTCTTGAAGCCATGAGAGGCCTCTGACAGAAGGAGCAGAGCCACACACAGGACACGGGACAGATTTCCAGTATCACAAGATGCCCAGCCCCTCACAAGACCATCATCACCGAGTAATCCTCTGGCTTGCTTACAGATGATGTCACCAAGACATGTTCACCAACCTGTCCAAAGCCACAGACACACACAGCAGGAACAGGACTCATGTCCATGTGGCTCAGGACTGTCCACTGTCCTTACTATCTTTCTCAGTCTGTGACAGACATTTAAGGACCTACAAAATGTTCTCACCTTACTAGAGTTTATGAGTACCTCATGTGAGGCTGATGCTGAACTTTACTCTACAGAAAGAAGACTGATCTGAGTCAGAGAATGACAAAGCCAGGCTGAACAGCTGGTCAGTAGCTGGGACATGGAACTGATAGACGTTCAATTCTTCTCTGTCTCCATCTCCTTCTCCTTCTCCTCCTTCTTTGTTTGTTTGTTTGTTTGAGACAGGGTTTCTCTGTGCACTCCTCGCTGTCCTGAACTTGCTTTGTAGACCAGGCTGGCCTCAAACTCACAGAGATCTACCTGCCTCTGCCTCCTAAGTGCTGGGATTAAAGTTGTGCCCCACTGCGCCCTGTTTGAAATTGAATACTAAGTCTGCTGCAATTTTTAGTCACTGGGGATGGCCCTTCTAAAGATAAAGCTTATTTCACAGTGATTGCAAACCGACTTTTCTGGGCCCCTTTTTGTTCTCAGATGACTCGGGACTGGACAGAGGAAATGGCCCTGATGGGGAAAAAAGAGGCCCAAAGAGCTGTGGTGAGGCTCACGGTTACACAGGACTACACAAGACCCTGAGCCAGTGATGAAGCGTGGACCTACATTTCCTCACGGCTTTACTTCCACAGCCTTTGAGATGTCCCTTCAGTCTGTGTTTTCTGCCCCAGGTGCCAAAAGTGGAGCAAGGACACCAACCAGCACTGGGGTGAGGGGACAGGTAGCTGTGCGCAGGCCTCAGCTCATGGACTTGGGGCGTGTCAGAGCGGCACAGGCAGGGGCAGTGGATGTCATCTGGGCCGCAGAGATGATCCTTCCCACTACTAGTTAACCTGGCTAGCCGGGAGCCCGTGCACAGCACGGGAGGCACACCGAGAAGTAGCTGCTCTCCTGCAGTAGCTGCACTTACTCAGTGTGCAAAGTCTTCAGGCAAGGGCGGCTTGGGCATGCATGAGGTCATTATTCACTCGCTCCTTCGCAGCAAACAGTTTGAACCAAAATGTGCCTTCTCCTGGCTGCCCACTTTACACTGGGAAACGCACGCCGCCTTCTCCAAACTGAGCGTTAATTAGACCAGTGACTGGGGGCTCTCCAGTCAACACAGCGCACGTCGGCACAGGTGGGCATTCTGCTTTACTCTGCAAGCTGCTTTTTTTTGTGTGTCTGTTTGTGTTATCCATTCTTTGCACCCTGCCTTCTAGCACCTCCCTAATGGAAAGGCAGGACACAGCCCCACAGCCTAGCACTCATCTTCCCAGCCTGACCCTTGGGAAAGGCTATTAAGCTGCTGTTTCTAGATATAGGAGGAGAGGAAAAAAAAAAGATAAAATAAAACAAATAAAAAAAGAAAAAGAAAAAGAAAAAAGAAACAGTGCTCAGGGGAGCAGTGGAGGGCAGAGAGACTCAGAGTCGGAGCTATCTATAAGTCAGGCCCCAAGGAGAAACAACGTAAGCTTTCAAGGTAGAAAGAGCTCCCCAACAGCAAGGCCAGAGGGTGGACTGTTCACTGGAAGAGGTCAGGCTCTGCAGGAGGCTAAGGTCACTGCTGCCCCCATCTCAGTTAAAACATGAGAAAGCATTGCAGAAGGAAATACAGAGGCCAGTATATCAGCCTATTACAGATGGGTGATTCCAGCTCATCCAATCACCTCAGCCTGATGCCTCCTCCCTGTGGCTGCTGCCCCAGCACCCTGCGCAGCCTGACAGAACATGCCGTGCGGCATACAATCTGCACTGTGGATGTGGGCAGGTGTGGCTTCTGCCATCCTGCCCAGTCCACCTGCCTTCCCTCTGGAAAGAGCTCTTAAGGCACCCTCATCCCCCCACCCCCACCCCAGGAAACTCAACCACTTACTTTCCTTCCTCTGCCTTTAAAACTAACAGTCAAAGTGTCCCCTTGGCCTGCCCCCTCCCTCACTCCCCCCCCCCCCCCCTACACACAGCTCCCTCCTCCTTAAGCCTCTGCGAGTCGCTTTTAGAGCTTCTTTCCATCCATGCCTCTCTTGGACTCTCCTCCTTCTGGGTCCAACCTCTGCCCACCTGCAGGCCCGTCCTCCGCTTTTACAGGCTTTCCTTACAACCTCTGGTAATCTCTTGTACCACCAGAGTTGGCCCAATGACTGTCTTTCACACAGGCTTTCCCTTCCTGTTCGGTTCCCTCAAGCAGGAAGCTTCTACTTGTGTTCTTAGAACCAGTCCTAAATCAGACATGTCACCCCTCTGTTCTTGTGGCGGCCCCACTTCCTAACACCCCATTCCATCTGTTTTAGTCAGATAGAATAAATATAGTAAATAGATATTTAATAATATTAAAAATAAAGATAGTCGGCTTTCTGCTACTATAACAAAATACATGTGGTACATCAACTTACAAAGAAGAAAGGTTTACTGAGCCCACAGTTCGAGAAGTTTCAGTCCTGTTGCTTTGGGCCGCCGGTAAGGAAGTATATCATGGCGAGGAGCATGTGGTGAGGCAGGGATAGGAAAAGAGGAAGAGGCTATGGTTCCTACAATCCATCCCTTTTGAGGACATACCCCAGTGACCTAAACCTCCCAACAGCACCACTCTGGAGAATACAGTTCTAACACACCGCCCTTTGGGACTCTTTGGTGCCCCGGTGGCAGAGTGCTCATATGTTCCAAGGCTGAGGACACAGTTCCAAACGGGCACCAAGAGGCCACAATTGCTATCAAGTCTCATCTTAAACTGTCCCTAAACATCTCAGTAGACTGTGTTTGCTTTCCTACAACATTTCTCCCCTGAGCTTGTGTTGTCCCTGGGGCACCGCTGCCGAAGAGCACGTTCTGAGACCTGCTCTCCAATGCCCAGCGTGAGCCCACCCAGACAGGAAGCTCCTCCAGGATTCTGGTCAACATGGACCCTTTTCCATGTACAACTGTTGGTGCTGGAGCCTTTGTGATGAGGTGGGTCTGATTATTCAGAACCACTTCAAGGCGGAGTCGGAGCCATTGGTTGTAACTGTGGCCCTTGTTAAGGTCTTGGTTGACCTAAACCGCAGGTTTTCTTCAAGGCCATGGACATATCTCCACACACACTCTGTATCAGCCCAGCCACGGGGACCCGGAGTGTCCTGTCCTTAGTGTGTCCCTACAGACAGGGGCTGGTTCTCATCACCCTACCTCTACAAAAAGAGGGTGTCAGGAGGTGCTCAACAAGACATCTCCTGGGTGTTGTGTCCACAGCAGGGCTGGTCCAACTAGTGGCTCCTTTCCAGTCACTTAATCTCATCTGGCACTGCATACCTCAGGTTGAGGACTAAGAGCTCCACAAATCCTCCTTAATTAAACCTCCTGAGGCCCCTGCTGAGTGGTAATGACTTGTCATCTCTTCCGTGAGCAAAAACACCCAGGCAGACTTTGCAGCTTATGGTGGGCATGTTCAGGACCCAACAGATTGTTTATACAGACCGCTCTCCTGCAAGGCTTGACCTAGGACTGCTCACCTTGACCCAGGATCTGACATCTTGACCCTGCACTTCCTGGGAAGGCAATGGTGGCAAGATGCAGGGGCTGCAAACGTCACTCAGCCTTTGATTAACCGAGCAACCTGCAAAATAGATGCAAACTACCATGCAAGTGTGGAAATTAGAAGACAGCCAATAGCGCTGGGCATTTTAGGCAACAGCACGGCAGATCTGTCTGTGATCAATATTTTCTACCCCGATTTTACTTTCCTAACATTCCAAGAAAAATGGGAAGTGAAGATATCGGGCACGATACGGAGAAGAGGCACTCAGGACAAGCAGGACGTGACTCCCACTCACGCAAACACAGGCACATCTCATTCACAAGCACTTATTGAGAACCTACTGTGCGTAGAACAACTTTCCAGGTGCTAGGGTAAGAGCACACAGGGCCCTCACGCAGCAGAGCTCAGTTTAATAAGCGTCTATTAGTTTCCTGTTGTGGAAGTTTGGGGTTATATGTAAACACGGTTTTGTTTTAATCTCAGGTGCGCTGCTGGGGGCTGCTCCAGTTTGTCCACAGCTGATAACTACCTCCTGAGAGGCTGTGAAGTACCTCGTGTGGGGGTGTGGTCTTTGCCAGTGGGAATAAATGAGAGAGAGAGAGAGAGAGAGAGAGAGAGAGAGAGAGAGAGAGAGAGAGACAGACAGACAGACAGACAGAGACAGAGAGAGACAGAGAGACAGAGAGACAGAGAGAGACAGAGATAGAGACAGACAGACAGAGAGAGACAGACAGAGACAGAGACAGACAGACAGAGACACACACACACACACACACACAGAGAGAGAGAGAGAGAGAGAGAGAGAGAGAGAGAGAGAGAGAGAGAGAGACAGAGACAGACAGAGAGAGAGACAGAGACAGAGACAGAGACAGAGACAGAGACAGACAGAGACAGAGAGACAGAGACAGAGAGACAGAGACAGACAGACAGAGAGAGACAGAAACAGAGAGAGAGACAGAGACAGACAGAGAGACAAACAGACAGACAGAGAGAGACTGACTGAGGGCTCCGAGAAAGAAGGCTGCTGGTGCTCCGCCTTGCTGCTCCTGGTTGCTATTGACACAGTTTGACGAGAAGTTGAAGATATCCTGAAATGAAGACTGGACTTGCCCCAAGGAACCCTACAACCCTAACCAGCAGGAATCAGCTAAGGAAACGTACACTCCCTCTCCACACTAGACATTCCCTCTCCTACATAGGGTTGGGAGGTTGAGACCTAACACCCCAAATAAAGTAGAAATTTTTAAAAAAAGTGCTACAGTTTCCTCTCATTTAATATTCATTAAATGTCACTTGCTAGTCACGGGACCCTGGACATGTTGGTTTCCTCACTTGTAAAATGGAGTGGGACCATTATCTCCCAGTGGCTGAATGGTGCCACAGACTGTGGCACACCCACCCCTAGCTTGGAATACCACTCATCAGCAAATAGACAAATGATTTATGCTGACCATGGCTTGATGGACCTAAAGGAGATTGTGCAGAAAAAAAAACACCTAATAGTAAAAGATTACAGCCTGTATAATTCTTCTTATGCAACATCTGGACATGCTATAAACTGTGGTGACAGAACAGAATATCTGGACATGCTATAAACTGTGGTGACAGAACAAATTGGTGGAGGGGCCAGCAGAGCAGTGTCCTGTGACTCTAGCTAATTATCCTATATTATTTAGTAACTTGACATAATGCCTTATTTTGTAGCTCAGGCTAGCCTGGAACTCTCTATGTAGCATAGGCTAGCTGTGAACCTGTAATCCTCCTGCCTCAACCTCCTAAGTGCTGGGAATATAGACATGTTCACCACACCTAGCTTCTGCCCAGTATCTTGATTTTGATTGTAGTTACATAAAGCTACACACACACACACACACACACACACACACACCCGAACATGAAATGTGGATAAAGTCCATGGGTCACACCAAGTCAGTTTCCTGGTTTTCCTTCTTTCTTTCTTTGTTTCTTCCTTCCTTCCTTCCTTCCTCTCTCTCTCTTTCTTTCTTTCTTCTTCTTGAGACAAGGTTTCTCTGCTAAGTTCTGGCTGTGCTGGACTTTGCTCTGTAGACCAGGCTGGCCTTGAACTCAGATATCTGCCTTCCTCTGCCTCTGCTGGGATTAAAGGCATACAACCTCATGCCCAGCTTAGTTTCCTGGTTTTAACGCTGCAGTGTGGTTAAGCAGGATGTTAAAGAGTCCTTAGGACTTCCACGTACATTTCTTTGTACCGCCAGTGAATCTATACTTGGTTTAAAATAAAAAGCTGCTTTAAAATTCAGAGCATCTAGCCCACAGCAAGTGTTCAATACATGTTATTTTATTGCTACTGCAGAACACCAGCACGGGAGTACCCCTGTGAATAAAACTCAGGCTCTGTCTTTAAGGAGCCTCCAACCAACAGAGGAGACCGACCAGTGAAGAAGGGCATTTCATAAACCATGCAGGATGTGCTCAATATGAGAGAGGAATTTCCTGGAAAACATGTCACTAAATGTGAATGCTGGGGATGAGTGGGAAGAGCCAGTCGGGAGAGGAGACTGGGAGGATCCCCAGGGTCAGAGGTGTGGCTGGGGAAGCAGGGCAGCTAGTTCTACTTGGGCATCTGGAACGCAGGAAACGGCCAGGGAGAGGCTGAGAGAAGCCAAGCCAGCGAAGGCATGGCTCTTGTTCATCAGGAGATGGTGTGAACAGCCACTGTCAGCTTCCATGGCTTCCTTCTTCACTGTGGGTTTTCTGGGCACTTCTGAGTGGGACATTGTGTCCCCAGCCTGGAGAGAAGGTTATGGGGGTCTCTGAGAAAGACTAAAGACTGGCTTCCCTCAACTGCTGGTTGTACCCCAGCTCCCATCTTCCACCCCGTGGGGGTCTGGGTTTTGATGTGACTCCTCCGTCCCTTCCTGTGCATCATCTTGAGCACACACAGCCTTTCCCCCACAAGCATAGATGTGCAGCAGTGAGTGGGCAGCGCATTGGAGTGGGGCCTCACGCACAAGGCCCCGATGCCACTCTGGTTGAAACCCCCTGCTCTGTGGCTTCCTCCACTGCGCAGCAGGCAAACAGTACGCACGCCCCAGCTTCCTCACGGTAGCACAAAGGACAATGCGACTGGGCATCACAAGGCTGGTGAAGGTCCTGTAGGTTGCAAAGAGAGCTCCAAATGTCAGATGTGAAAGGGCTACTGGGGAAGCCGGGCCTTCCTGAGAGACTCTGGCTCTCCTTCAAAGCCTGGGTCTGCAGTTGGCGGGAGGGAGGAGAGGAGAGGAGAGGAGAGGAGGGGAGGGGAGGGGAGAGGAAGAAGCCTCCAGGGCCACTGACAAGATGCAGCCATTTGGTCTTCCAATGCCACACACTCAAGAGTCAGACTTTCCTCTAGCTTAGATTTTTTTAAAAATTCTATTTCTTTTATTATTCTTCTTTTATGAGTATGTGTGTTTTGCTTGCGTTTATATATGTACACCGCATGCATGCCTGGTGCCTGTGGAGGTCAGAAGAGGGAATTGGGTCCCCTTGGACTAGAGTTACACATCATTAGGAGCTGCCACGTGGGTGTGAGGAATTGAGTCCTCAGCCAGTGCTCCTAACTGCTGAGCCAGCTCTCCAGCCCCTCCCCCTGCTTTTTGCTATGAGATTCTTTTAGGGTTTAAAGTCCTTTTCTTAATGAATTTTTAATTCATTTTTTGGTTTCCCCCCCCTCCCTGCCTTTTTTGTTTTGTTTGATACAGAATCTCAGTATGTAGCCTAGGCTGGCCCCAAACTCATGATCCTCCTGCTCCTACTGCTAGAGAACTATTGTTAGAAGTATGCAATTACCATGCTCGGTCTTCATTTGAGTTTCTGAGAGATCTCCGTGTACAGCCTGTGTTGCCCTTGGATGTGACATATTTCAGTTGATACCTCCCTAGTGTTGGAGTTACAGGTATATGCCACCACACTTGCTCTGAGTATTTCTTGAAAATCTAATCTGTGCCAGGTACCAGTGATGCAAGGTGACTGAACTGAAGAGTCTCTGCCCTCATGGGGTCCCAGTGGGCAGGGAAATAGACAGGCATTCATCTGCAAGGCTCCCGTTGATACAATTAGCTATTGAGATGCATGTTGTGGGGCTGGAGCGTGGGGTCAGAGGTTATGGGTACTCACTACTCTTCCAGAGGATCCAAGTTTGGTTCCCAGAACTCATGTCAAACAGCGCACAACCAAGGGATCCAACCCCTCTTCTGGCCTCTGCTGGCACCTGTACATATGTCTCTCTCTCTCTCTCTCTCTCTCTCTCTCTCTCTCTCTCTCTCTCTCTCTCTCCCTCTCCCCCCCCCCTCTCTCTCTCTCACACACACACACACACAAATAAAATAAACCTTATGTATCAAGGATGTGCTAGGTGTGGTACATGCCTTTAATTTCAGGACACAGAAGACAGAAGCAGGTAGATCTCTGGGAATTCCAAGCCAGCTAAGGTTACACAGAGAGACCCTGTTTCAAAACAAACAAGTAAGCAAACAGATGTAAAGATGGATGCATTTTGTAAAGGAGACACAAGGGATGTTGTGAGTGTTCACCAGAGGTTTCAGGAAGCGGAGGGCCACTTTTCTAAAGAAAGGTAAATTTTAAGAGAACTATAGGACCAGAAGAGTAATAAAGGGACAGGGACAGCAAACATGAGGTCACAAGGACCTGAAAGAAGTGCATGCTTAGAACTGTCGGTGTAGCCATTGGTAAAGTGCAGGCCTCAGAAGAATGAGGAGTCTGGAGTTTGATCCTCAGCACCTGTGTTTCACAAAAACAAAGCCAGGTGCGGTGTGTGAACGTGCAGCCAGGCGCGGTGTGTGAACGTGCAGTGCTAGTGGTAGAAAGCAGAGACAGGAGGCTCCCTGGGCTCCTGGGCAGCCAGCCTAGGTAAGTTTCAGGCCAGTGAGAGATCTTTCCTCAAAAATAAAGTAAGGTAGTTCTTGCAGAACATAATGACACTTGAGGTTGTTCTCTGGCTCCCACACATGTGCACCTGCACACCTGTATACACCCGGATGAGCACACACCTGTGCACACGTAAAGAGCCCAGCGTTCCAGAATGTGCTTCAGCAGGCCCCGGTCCCGGTCCCATGTGAAGCTATTTCCTGGCCATCCAAAGGACACCGGGGTGCCTTGAAGAGCGCTGAGATAATGTCAAAATGTGTCTACATCAGCTTCGTATTCAAAACGTCCCTGGAGCAGTGCCTGAGAGGCAAGATAGAGATGCAACGGTGGGGGGTGAGGGGTCACAGCCATCGAGAAGGTGATCCCAGGGGCTGGAGTCAGAGGAGAAGCGGCCTGAACTTGTCAGAAGCCATGGAGGAGGGGCTGCTGGAGGGGAAGATGGGACCAGGCCACATACTGGACTTCAGGCGGTAAAGGAAGAATAGTTAATGAGCCCTGGTCAATGGCTTGCAGAACAAGCCTGAGGTGGAACAAGCCTGAGGTGGAACAAGCATGAGGTGGAACAAGCCTGAGGTGGTACAAGCATGAGGTGGAACAATCATGAGGTGGTACAAGCGTGAGGTGGAACAAGCCTGAGGTGGTACATGCATGAGGTGGAACAATCATGAGGTGGTACAAGCGTGAGGTGGTACTCTTCCATTCACAAAATCAAGCCACACAATGGCAGGCAGGGGTAGAAAGGGCGTGGAGAGTTAGGAAAGGCAGGACTCTGGCTTAGACATGTCAAATTCGACATTTCCTGGCACATCCATCTTAATCACCTCCGCTGGTGGCTCTGAGACACGGGGCAAAGATGAAGACACAGACTAAAGACTTGGGTGTCATCCTCGTGTGGATGTTAAGGGGCGCTCTTCTGGTGAAGTCCTGGCCTGGAGACAGTATCCTCAGCCCGAAAACAGTACCGCCGGCAGAGCCAAACACAAGGAATGCTAACACTTAAAGATGGAGGCGAGAAGCATGAGTCAGCAAAGATGAGTTTGGAGTAACCAGAAAAGCCAGGAATGTGGGGTAAGAGAAACCCAGAGGAAGGGAAGAGCCGAGAGTGAGGGAAATGCTTCTACAAACGAAACCTGTTCCCCGGTTTGAGCAGAGTGGAGGGCTGTTTCCCAGGGCTGGGGGAGGAAGCCATACCCGAGTGGGGCCGAGGGAGGTGTGGGCGGTGTGAAGTCGAGAGCACTGGTGGAGCCAAGTCTCTCAAGACGCTTGGCTGGAGTGGATGAAGATGGAGGGTGGGAGCAGCAACTGGGCCCGAGGAAGGACTGTGAGGTTGGTCTGAAGCCAGGAGAAACTATTGGAAGGCTCTAGAACCCTCAGGAAGCACAGATCGAGGTGGCACCTTTGTGGCCTTGCCTGAGACAGAGGGAGGAGCAGAGGGTGGTGAGAGGCACTGTGCCTGAGGGTTTGGGAGGGACAAGCTGGGAAGTTCTGCCTGGAGACTGCTATTTCTCTATGAAGTGGGAGGTGAGGTCCTCAGCTGAGATCACGGGCGGAGGCGGAGGTTTGGGGAGGAGGGTGTGAAACAGTCATTGGAGAGTCAGGACGGAGAACCAGGGAATGTGATAGGAATACCAGGCACCCTTGAAGAACAAGTTGGGTTGGTAATGTACCCATCTGTGTGCGTGCATGTTCCCAGGAGCTGTGACCTCAGGCAAAGATAATAGATAGAACACTTGATCCAGAACTGGGACTTTGGGGCAATAAAAAGACAGGGTCAAGACAGCTTAGGATATTGGCAGGAAAACCCTTAACATGTACTTTGGAATCTGTCTGGATTCAGAAGAGGGAAAAAAGAGGGTCCAATGGAACCACTGTCCCAATGTTCAGGAATGGTGCTGTGAGGGTTCTTGACCAGGAGGTGGTCATCAGAGAGCAGGGTCCTCCTCTAGGTTCCTTGCAGGTGATGGCCTGACGGAAAGGAGTTTCTGAAGGGCTGCTGGGCCTGAGGTAAGATGGACTGTCCACAGGGTCATTGATCTTGCCAGGTAACAGGTATGGAGAGAGGAGGGTGAGCAGGGAGGTAGAAGGTAGCTACAGGGAGGGGAGGGTACGAGGGAGAAGGTGAGTATGTGGGGAAAGTAACAGGAGGAGGGGCGAATGGAGAGAGGGAAAATGTGGGCTGATGCCGATGGCCTTCCTTAATAAGGAGACTGGCTAGCAAAGAGTCAAGGGGGCTGGGTGTGGCTAAGAGACTTAGAGAAACGGCATCCCTCTGCAGCAGATGTGTCCTGGGAACTAGACCAGGAAAACCAAGAAGGTCATGAAAAGCAGGCGACAGATGCAGCACGGAGCCAGACTTAGAAGCTTTACGTCTAGTTCCCACAGTGCTAAACACATGGTGTGACCTCAGGCAAGTCATTTTCCTTCCTTGCAGCTTAAACGTCTCATAAATAAAAATAGGTCTCAGGCACGGGCTGAGGTCTGGCTTCCAGCCCAGGTTAGAAGGAACAGTATGGTGTGCTCAGGTGGTAAGCCCATGGTTGCTGGATCAGCAGGAGCCCCCTCAGCCATTGTCACTTGGATATGAACTCCAGTGTGAGCCCGAGTAGTGAGAACACCACTGGCTAGCTAGTCCCTGGGGCCCCCAGCAATCACTGCCATTACACCACAGCGGCTCCAGTGTGCCTTCTCATGGGGTGGCTGCGGGAGGCCTCATAAAAGAACAGACACTTGCTACAGGCAGAAGCCCATCTGCTGGTAGAGAGAAAGCCAAGTGTCCTAGCTTCCCCTGCTTTTCCCATCTCCCATTCCTACAACAGCTGAAGGAGCTGTGACATCATCAGTTGACCAAGAGGGAGCAGGTACTCCCTGCTCCTCTTTCAGCCAGCAGCTGGGGGTGGTCCTCAATGACCCTTTTAGTGCCTCAGACGCTCTTAAAGGTCGAGGAATGACCACCCATCAGCTCCCCAACCCTAAGCCTTTCTCCTCCCCATCTCAGCTCTGAAAACACTCGCCCTTTCTGAGGGGTTGGGCAGCATTATCTCCTTGCACAGCTTAGGGCCTTTATAAGTCAGGCCTTTCTCTGGGGGAGCCCCCCACTTCTCAGGGAGCCACAAAAGGACCATTTCCAGGATGCCTGGATTTTGAGAGGCATTATGTGCTTGGAGAATGCACAAGGAAACTAGTCCCACCCTAATCACGGCACACCCGGAAAGAAACCTGCATCTGGCTGGGTGCTTGCGCTCAGTAGGCTGGGTGCTTGTACTCAGTGGTAGACATTCAATAAACATTTGCTGAATAAATGAAGGCATTTCAAATATTTAAAGAAGAAAACCTCACCAAGTCCACTAGAATTCCTTGTTATTGATTGAATCGCTCCTGCTTATTTGGGTAGATAATTAAAAGTCTGTTTAAAAAAATCCTCTAATATTTATCAGGGGCCAGCTATGCATCAAGAATTTTACAAATGTGAGCTGATTTTATTTCACAATCTTGTGACCTGGACATGCTAGTCCCATTTTAGAAATAAGTGAATTGCGGCTTAGAGAAGAGTTAAGAGCCCACCTAAGGCCACAGAGTAAGTAAGCAATGGCCACTGGATTCTAACCTAGATTAGGAGCTAAAGGCGGAGCTGTGTTCAGCACGCTGGCTGCCTCCCATGGCTTCACACGGGGACAGTGGCATCTAGAGTGACAGGAGTGAGGGGGAAGCCACGAGAAGGAAGAGGTCAGCGGAGGCTCCCCATTGCCTGCCCCTCCCCCCTCCCCCCCCCCCCTCCCGCGCGGCCTTATCCCAGGGAAGCTGTGCAAACTTGGAGCTTTGGGGACCATTTGCCCGAGCAGGGAAGGTTCGGACTCCCTCTTTGATGGCTGGGTTGCTCTCTCCTTGTATCGCCTCACGTCTCACTGAGTACTGTACACCTTAGTTCTCTGAGCGCTCCAGAGGCTTCGAAACAGCGAGGACCGAGGGCCTGTGGACACTGTCCTCATCCTTGTCCCGTGAGGCCTAGAGACTCCTGGCCCCAGAAGGGACCGCTTATTCCAGAACCCGGGGGGTGGGCAGGCAGGAGAGTTCCAGAAGTTATGTGTGGTCTGAGATATGCCACAGCTGCACACAGCTGTAAGCTCTCCCACACCTGCCTGGTAGGTAAGCAGCTGGGTTCCACATCTGCCTGTTCATCTGTCTCCTTTGCAGGTCTGTGGGGGACAGCCTATGCTCTTCAAAGGGGAAGTCCTAGGCCTGAGGCAGCTTCCTTGCTTGGACTGCTACTCTGAAGGGACTAAAAGGGTAGGGGAAGGAAGGCTTGTATCTCACTCAGAACCCCCCCCCCCCAGCCAAATCTCCAGCTCCTCCTCCCTGGCTTCCCCAAGCTCTGCTTGCCAAGCTCTGCAAATTACCACACATGCCAATAAGTCATTAGAAACCAGAACAGCAAATGTGGGGTTGCCATGGAGACCGACACCAGAAACTGGCAGCCCTAGGGGCTGGCCAATAGCTCAGGTATATTACAGGGCGAGCTGGGAGGGCTGAACTGCCTGACAGAGGCCGATAAGGTTCTACACTGAGGTGCTTCTGGCCCTGCCTCCTTTCCCATTCTCAGGGCCCGTGTGCTGCTTAGCTGCAGCTTGCTAGGGTGATGAATCTTGCTCCATGGTTGGGAGGGTTGGTGAGGGGGGGGGGGAGGGGGCAGGTGCAGAAGAGATGGCTGTGATGATGCCCAGCTGGCAGCCAGCCCCAGGGCAAGGAGCAATGCAGCCCTAAGCAGCCTAGGCTTGATTACCTCTGCTTTGGGGAAACTAAGGCCCAGTGAGGGTCTAAAGGGAGGTCAGAACCCAAGCAGTACTGTTCTGAGTCTTACTTTACCTCTGCCAGGCACTTAACACAGCACCTTTTGTGGGTAATATATGCACACATTGCACACTGGGGAGTAGCAGAGAGAATTCATGATAGCAGCCAGCATTTGACAAGATAAAAGCAAGCTCTGTGTTGGATGCCCAACCTGTTCAACAACTCGGTGTGACTTTCAACAAAGTCCCTTCTCGCTAGGCCTTTACTTCACTGTCTGGAAGACATAGAGGTGGCACTTTAAACCTAGTGTGTTTCAAACCAGCTTTCAGACCTCAGGTTATGAAGTGATTGGCCCAGAGTCCCTGGGAGGTCAGCAGGAGGCTGAGCGGAGTTCTGGTCTACCTCACTCCACTGGCCTTATTTTCCTGTGGCTACCGTAACAAAGTAACACAACTTTATTGTCTTACTTGACCTTATGTATTTATTGTAGGCACAGAGGTCTGACTGGAATGGATTTCACCGAGTTAAAATCAAGGTATCTACAGGGTCATTCCTCTCTGGAGGCTCCAGGGGGACAGCGCATGCTGTTCTCTGCTTCCAGAACATGCCTTCCTTCCTTGGCCAAGGGCTAGCAATGACTGGTCAAGCGTCTCTCATGTGCACTGTTCCCACACTGACTTCTGCGCCCTTTTCACAGGACCCTGTCGTTACACTATACCCACCAGGATAATGTAGCACACTTCCTGCTTTGAAGGGCAATCAGCACCCTCCATCCTATTTGCAACCTTCCTGTCTCTTTTCCGCGTAACAACATATTCACAGTTCCGGGGACTAGGGCAACACAAAGGGCCCTCACTCTGCCTACTACACATTGGCAGTTTTGAAATAAAGGCTAGACGTCAGATTCTAAAAGCACGGGAAAACACAAGGCCAGATGACTCTCAGTTATAACTTAAGCAAGACCTGGGTTCCTCCTCTCATCTCTTGGGGGTTTCCTTCTGAGGAAACACAGGAAGGCGGGAACCTGTGTGTCCGGTGGACACGTTGACAGACTGTTTCGGGCTACACAGAGATGAGTCTCCACCCACCAGGAAAGGGGACCTAGTGAGGAACAGAGGAGGACCATTCTAAAGACCCTCCTTGCCTCTGCCCCACGTGAGCCTTGACATTCCGATTACCCTGCAGTGTCTGTTCCTGTTTTTCTTTCCAGTTAATGTCAGATGGAGCTGTGCGTGTAAATCAGGTGCAGGAGACACACTGATTCAGTGGGCATGAAGCTGAGGTACCAGCCTCTTTTCCACACACCCCGACCTTCGAAAAACTGCACCCCAAGTCCAGAAAGCCCAGTATTGGCACCTTTCTGTGAGCACCTTGCCAGCCCTACAGGTCATTTCTAGCACTGGCAAGTGAAAGTGCTTCCTCCTTGCCATGGGGAAGAGATGGTGACCCCCTATCTCTTTCTACCTGACCTTTGGCCTCTGACCTCATCTCAGCAGATACAGTCTGCCCAGGGCCTAAGACCTAGTGGGAAGGTGACACTCATGGCCTGGTGTCCTTAGATTTTGTTCAAATGGGTCATGCTCTTTTCAGCACCGTTTCTTCCTTGGTATAAACCATTCCCACTTGTCATGTTTGAGGGAAGTCTGGGAAGGGAATGCATTGCAGAAGGAGAAAGCTGTTCACTGGAGGAGCAGCCCTGGGGAAAAGGAGGGGGGAAGAAACTAACATGTATTGAGCGTCTACTTTGTAGTAGGCACTTTACACAGATTAGACCATTTAATGTGGTGGCTGAGAACTAGCGCTCCGGAGTCACAGTGAGGCGAGGCGGGGGGGGGGGTGTTGGGGGGCTGCATTCTGGCTCCGTCGCTCGCCGGATTGTGTGTGGCCTCCGGCAAGTGACTTAAAGCTTTTCAGCTTTAGTTTCCTCGGCTGCAAAATGGGGGGCGGGGGGGGGGATGATGTCTACTTCCCAGCGCCCTGTGGATTAAATGAGATAAATGCAGTAAAGCCTTGGGCGCCGCATAAGCACGCACAAGTGTTCGCTATTATTACTAACAACCCGGGAAGTAGCTGTTATTAACCCAGACTTAACACAAGCCCAAGTTGAGGCTCAGAAAGGTCAAGCTAAAATGCCCAAGGGCAAATAGTTAGAAGATGGGGCTCTCACCAGTCTTCAGCCTACTCCCCTTGTGAGTCTGTGAGCCACAAGGACTCAGCCCTGCAGCTGAAAGGACCTGAGGGCGGTGGGTACAGTTTAAATCCTCCTTTCTTAGCTTTTGAGGGCCCAGAGCAGGAGAGGGGGCTGTTGAGTGAACAGTGGCAACCTTTTTATCTGTGTGATTCCTGGGTTCTTTTCTTTGGCTGAGGGCCAAGGAGAGGTGTGTTTTTGTTTATACTTGGAATAGGTGAGGGACCTCCCCAGTGGATTCTTTTACTCTCTGTTGTAGAGGTGAGCCCCCTCTTGCTCCGGGGAAGGAGCTCCCCAACCCTCGGGGAAAGGGCAGCCACTTCACTAACATTACTGCCAGACAGCAGCTCAGGGGCACTGAGAAGATACCAGAGGAGAGCCTGGCTGCTGACTAGATAGTTACATGGGACCCGGGGGCATTTCAGAGCAGTGGGCCACAGATACCTAGTGGGTCAAGGACATCTATGGAATGCTCCGAGGGATTCCAAGAACAAAAAAGAGAGCAGCTGGACTTGGGAGCGAGGCCAAAACCCCGGAGGACAGACTTGGCTCCTAAAGGGCTATAGTCCTTCTCCCTGGAGGGGTTTACAGACCACATTAGAGACACAGGTTGTGCCGGTGGCGGCGGCAGCGCACGCCTTTAATCCCAGCACTCGGGAGGCAGAGGCAGGTGGATCTCTGTGAGTTTGAGGCCAGCCTGGTCTACAAAGTGAGTCCATGACAGCCAAGACTACACAGAGAAACCCTGTCTCGAAAGGAAAAAAAACCCACAAAGAAACCAAAAAACAAACACAGGTTGCAGAGAAATGACTGTTCCAGGCACATCCTCGACGCGCCCCCTACTTCCCTGCCCTGGTACAGAGCTTGCCGAGTTGCTTCTACCCCTAGTGTGACCCCCTGATCCTCCCCTCCCATTTGATCACCCCTCTCACCTCTTGAGGTATAGATCCTTGAACCCTCCCCCTCTGCAGAGTGGAACCCCACTTTGTTCTCCGGGCCCCAATCTGCCGCACCTCCCGAGGAAGCGTTCCCTGTGTACTCCCACACAGCGTGCACAGTTCTGATAACATTTATAGTCTAAATCACACAGTTTAGCACTTGGTTTTAAATACTGTCTGGTATTATTCCCTCATTATTTCAGAGTATGAGTTCTGCCTCCCCAACTCATTGGAGCATCTCCCTAGCACCAGAGACTAGGTCTTACACCTTTCTATGTTCTCCCCAAACCCACCCCCAGACTCCGCCCCCACCCCTGACTAAGTACCCTAAACAGGTGGGCACATACTCATTGGCCAAAAGAGTCTTGCTGACAAGAGAACGCTGGAATGCATAGCCTAACCCCGGGGTTTCAAAAATCCAAATCCTGAAAGGTCTCCATCTCACCCAGGAGCAAGTCCTTGGGTAGAACTCTCGCTCCAGTCTGGCTTCTTGGGTATCCCCCAGCCTCAGCTTCGTTTCTCACCATGCACCACACTCTCACTAGCCTCTCCTTAGCCCTTCTCCAGTACCCCAGGCCCCAGCCCTGCATCCCAGCTGTCAACAAGCTATTACCTTCTGCCCAGCACTCATTCACATCAGCTAGTCACTGTGGTCACCCTGAACAAACCTCAACCCCTGGCTCTCCCATAATACACCTTCTATTTAGTTTTCCTTGGTGTATTTTTCTCCGGAGCACTTAACACTCTCTAATACGCCACTTACTTTCTAAGTTTACTTTGCTGTATCCCCAGACAGCAAAGGAAAAGCTCCTTAAGGGCAGAGCTCTCTGCTATTCCCTGCTGCCTGTACTCCTGGGGCGGGCGCCGAGGCTTGATAAACACTGGCTAATGAAGAGGCACACCACCCACCCTGAGATGTTGCGGGTGCAGAGATGGGCTGTGGGCGGAGCCATTCCGCAGATGCTGTGGGTTGTGGGAGACCATCATACCCCCTTTGGCTGGGCCACCCTGAGCATCAGGTTGAGGTGTCAACCTCTCTCCTTTCCCCTTCCTTTGGCACAGCTTTTAGCAGCTGCTCCACCTTCAGGGCATCGTGACCTTTGCCTTCACAAGCTAGACGTTTTCAGCCCTAGGTCTGAGCAGCCAGGAGCAGTGCTTCATAGGCGCAAACCTTCTTTGCTATTATTCTTCCTGCTTCCTTCTTCAGGGAAGGATTAGATAAGACAGACCCACTTCTCCTGAGGGACCCAAGCTGGCTGCTTCCCAATCATCGCCCCCTTCTACCATGTTTTCTCGGAAGGAGCTGCCTCAAGAGATGCTTGTAAACAGAACTTGCCGCACTGGCTCTTCCCAGGACACTAAGCCTGCCGTGTTAGCAGCAGCCCACTGAGGCCCTGCATACCTATCCTGCCTGACTCCTTTCACCTTCACTGGGTGCACTCCATTCTGCCCTTCTCCAGAGAGCCATGCTTTGGTTGGGCCCTCTGCTGTGTCCATGGACACTGGGTCAGGGTCAGCTTCTCAGAGGCCCTGGGCACTCTGGCGGAGGCAGAAAGAAGCAGTGTTAGTGGTTTGGGGTTGTTTGTTTGTTGTGTTTTTTTTGGGGGGGGGGACAGGGTCTCACTGTATTGCTCTGGCTGTCCTGGAACTCTTTCTGTAGAGCAGGCTGGCCTCAAACTCACAGATCTGCCTGCCTCTGCCTCCCGGAGCACTGGGATTAAAGGTGTGTGCCACCAACCACCCTGGCAGTGTTAGAACTTAACTATGAGGTCCTGGGGGTTGCAGATATGACTCATGGGTAGGGTGCTTGCTTAGCACATGAAAGATCTTAGGTTCGATCCCTAGCACTGCCAAAAATCAAACAACAAAAACAGGCTAACTATATTGAATATCACAACCTGTAGGGGCAGGAAGCCTCTGAAGTTCCCTAAAGAGGGAAGGTGGCCACTGATTTGGATAGGACAGGCATGGGGAACTTGTCACTGTAGGAAGAAGCTAGCTAGGAACCATGGCTCCTGGATACCTCTAGACCAAAAGCTGCTGATGCCTGTGTGTGTGTGTGTGTGTGTGTGTGTGTGCGCGCGCGCTTGGGGGTGGGGGCACTGCTAGAACCCTGAAGACAGAGGAGGGTTAAGCCCCATCTCTTTTCCTGTCTCTTTGAGCAAGTCTGAGCCTCCACTGGTCCGTGTTTCAATTAGGAACATGAGAAGCACCCCGCTAATAAGGGTATTTGGGGCCTAGTTGGCCAACACGGGGAAGGCACTTTGCACGGTGTCTGGCACATGAGTGCTCAGCCAATGCTAGGCGCTGTAATGTGTGTCGTTACACGTTGAGAGGTAGAAGCCGAGAAACCGTTTTTGCCCCCAGGAACTCTCCTGCCTGCTCTCCATGCTGGAACTTGCTTCAAGTCCATCAAACGCTGAACAGCAGGGAAGATGTGGGTGGAAGAAACACACAGAGACAAACTGAATTCTAAAGCAGACCTGGTTAAACTCACCTCCTACAAGGCAGCTTTCTAAGGCCAAGGCATCTTCCAGGTCTCCAGAAAGTACCAGAAGCCAGAGTACAGTAGCCAGAAGCTTTGGCTACAGCAGAATCTGGGCACAGATGGCTTAGGCATTGGGGGCGGGGGGGGGGCAAGGTCATACAACCAAACCCAACAAGGCCGCACCAGGCACCCCTGCTTAGAAGCTTATTCTTTTAGACCAAGGCATGTGGGGCTGTTCTGGGCAGCTAGCCAGTCCCATTAGAAGCCCAGCTCCTAGCACCAAGAACAAAACGGCTGAAGAGGCCCACTAAGTGGTGTTAGTGATGTCCATAAAGAACAACACACACACTCCACGGTGCCTTTTCATATACAACTCCTGTGGCCCAGACACCCTCAGCACCACTGTCCCGAGGTCCCCTCCCCCCACTTCTGCTAGCTGGCCCCTTTTCAGGCCTTGTCCCAAATATCAAGTGCTCCAGCAAGTCTTTTTCTAGTCCATGGACATGAGTAGCCTCGGCCATTCAGCAGGACCATAGCACCGACTCCGTGCTAATAATAGCAACTTGCATAGGATTTACTATATTCCAGACACTGTTGTGGGCTCTTTGGCTGGTGCTCCTTCCTCTTATGAAGTAGGTACCATTATCATTCCAGTCATAGATGAAGAAACTGAGGTCAGAGAGGTGAGATGATTTTCCCAGAGTCTCCCGGGAACACATGGTGCAGCCTGGGTGGGTGGCTCTGCAATCGATAACCCTTACTGTGAGCTCCCCGAGGGCAGAGACAATAGCCCTCGGTCTCTGCGCACAGTAGGTGCTTTAGGGAAAATGAGTTGACTGAACAAGGAAAAGCCTGAGTGAGACAAACTCCGTGCAGCTTCGGCCTGTGCGTAGCCTGGAGAGCGACACCACTCAGGAAGTCTAAGACAGGCACCTTTCTGGTCTGAGGCCACCACACACTCCTGCAGGAGGACCTGTCTTGTTGTGGCTATTTTTTTTTCTCCCATGTCCCTGTGCTTGTTTTGTAGTTGTCCTGTAGCGTTGTCTTCTTGCTGTTTGTGTCCCTGATGCCTGTCCCACTTCTACCCTCCACCACTGACCTTGTCCTGGCCTGAAGTCCTTGCAAGCACCCAAGCGACTCACCGCCATTGCCTATCTCTGGGCTTTTGTGACAGTGAAGGCTTACCCGAGGATGGCAAGAGTAGGAACAACCCTGACTCACTAAGCTAGCCGCTGACTAGGCTCCGACACTGACCTCAGATGAACGCAGCAGTGTCCTCCTCACTCTTAACCCAGACCGAAGGCGGAGGCCTAGGGAAAGTGGCTGCCAGCTACAGCTTGTCACACTTGTAGGTCAAAAAGATCCTCTGCCCTCCCTGTGTCCTCTGCAATGCCCTCACTCCTATAGGAAGCCTTCCTGGATCACGTGAGAAGGTTTACTCATGCAATCGTTCAGCAAATATAGTCTGTTTTCTAAGTGGAGAGACAAGACGCACTCCTGGAAAGCTTGGGCAATTGTGAGCTTTGTTGCAACTGTAGAATTTAGCGGGTGCCCTAAACATCATAAGAGCCAACTGAACTGCAACAGTGGTTCCAAAACCACCGAAGGCAAGTGCTCCATTCTCTCTAGGCCCCAGACGAATGCAGGGACTGTGATGCAGTCCTTTAGGACGACTGAATACTGAATACAGAGGTTTCTCTTAAGCTCCTCACATAGCCTGGTGCAAAGCAACTGCTCTGTAAGCTGTCCCCACGTCCTTTCCCTACAAACCGCTCACTGCCCTCTACCACAGCCCCGGCCTCCAAGACAGATGAGGATATGTAAGCCACTCCATCCTTTCAGGTTAGAAATGACTTAAGCGGTACTATATGGTAAGTAGTGGGGTTGGGCTGCTAAGGGTCTGTCTGTGATTAGTCTGTCTGTGATTTGCTAGGATTATTAATATTCCTCCCTCTTCCTCTACCAAACCTTTGAAAGAAACTAGCGGGCATGAAACTAAGCAACTATCAAGTTCAAATTCCGGCTCGGTTCTGCCTGCAGTGATGGAGGTTTGTCTAGTACGTGTGTCTTCCACTCTTACAAACAGTGTCACGCAACATAGTAGGTGTCCAGTAAGTAGCTTTCGGATGAATCTGTTTTTTTTTTTTTAAAAAGCAACGAGTTTTTCCTCCTTCCCTTCAAGTAAAAGAAACAAGGGGGTGGAAAGTAGGAGGAGGGAGAGCGTGAGTGAGTGAGTGGCAGGGCATGGGGGGGGTGGAAGGGGGGTGGGGTGGGGACGCCAGGAGCAGGGAAAGTCAGGTGCTAGGCCTGCCAGCCTGGCCCTCTCTGCAAAGGGGGATGCACCAGGGACAACAGTCCATGTGTACCCACTGCCAAGATGTGAGGAGGCCACTGTGCGCCCAGCTTGTGGTTCCAGCTGCGTTTAACAGAGAGGCAAAGGTGGGGATGGAGACCTGGAAGGGAGGGGGGGAAGTAGACTTGGAGAGAGGTGGGGAGGGTGAGAGATGGGGGTGCTTGAAAAGGAAGGAAGAGTAAAGTAGGGACGGGGGAAGGTGGGGTGCACGGGCAGTTAGTTAGCCTGTAGTCTGCTGGCCTAGCTTGGTTGCAATAAGGCCCAGATCGGGGTCTGGGGGTGCTTCTACACCCTGGGAGTGTCAAAATCCCTCAAGTGCCAGAGAGTTTATTAATCTCACCTCTTCCAAATAACATTCAACCCCAGGTCCCAGCCTGTCCCCACCCCTGCCCAGACTGGCAGCAGGAGACATCTGAGATAGGACAGGGAAGGAAGAAGGCTTGAGAGGCGCAGACCCCTAGCTGTGTCCCTTTCTTCCACTTCTTTACAACATCTCCTGGTCAGGAAAGTGGGTCAAGTCACCCACATGGGACTTTTTCTGGTAGGTAGAAGACACATTGGCCATTGGACCTTCGTGTCCTGCACACAGCCCTGCCCATTCCTCCTCCTTGACTATTCAAGGAGCGAAGTGGGCCACTGACAGGACGGTGCTAGCCTTCCCCCCCACCCCCCCCACCCCCGCCAGAAAGACAACACTGTCAAGAGTGTTGTTGAGGCAGGGGGTATGAAGGCTGCCATCATTCTTGATAAGTAAAGACGTCTACATCTTTGCTTCTGGTCCCCGTGACAATGGTGAAGAAGCTGGCAAGAGGCCACTCCTGCCGTCCTGACCTGGCTGCTCTCTCCACTCTCCACCCCCCCCCCCTTTCTCCATCTTTAAGCAGAGGGCCTGCCAGTCCATCTCTGGCAACCAGCGGCAACCAGCACTGTGCCCAGCCCACCCCCTCCAACCCTGCCAGTCGCCCAATTAGAAGCTGCGTTGGCTTCAACAGATGGGAGCTGCGGCAGCCTGAGGAACAGAGCACAAAGCCCAGCTGACATTTTCCTTCCTGTTCATTTGGTGGGGGAGGAAGGGCAGGAGCAGCCAGGAGCATTGCAACACCCCACTAGGGCCCACCCGCGGGGTCCAGTTCTTCCCTTCAGCATCCCAGTTCAGCTGCCTCACCCCGCCGCTGGCTGCTCTTCGCTGGCTGGGCAGCCTGCGCCCGCACAGCCCTGTCATGCCAGCAGGACAGACGGCCCACCTGTGGCTGGCCAGCCCAGCCTGTCCCCAGCGCGATGCGGTGGCCTCGGAACTGCTTTAAAACCGCACAGCACCCAGGCTAAGCCCGGCCGGCCCCTCCCCCACCCAAATATCCCATTCCAGACTGCAGTCAGACCCTAGTGTCTCCCGCCCGGGAGAACCCTGCCTCTTGGTGCCAGATACTTTGGACAGATCCAACCAAGGCCATCCTGTCTTTTCTGCACGGCCACCACCCGAGCTCCCAGAAAGGGAAAGTCCCCCAGGCTCTCATGAGCTTCCATCCTGCGAGTTCGCCTCTGTCACGCCCTCTCTAACCCCCGGGCCACCTCTTTGGCTCCTCCACATCTCCAGGGCTCCCCGCTACCCAGCAACAGTTTGAGGGGTTGGGGCCTCTCTCGGTAGGTTCAGGCCCCCGGCCCCCCCCACCCCCTCCCCCGCCGCTCGGGTCCAGCCGGCGCAGCAGCCACCTCCTCTGAATTCTCCAGCTCTCCTTCCCTCGCCCCTTTCGGCTTTCTTCCAAGTCACCAGCTCTCCTGCAGGCATCTAGGGGACCGCCCCGGTCGCGGTCGCGCTCCCCTCCCCCACCCGGTCAGCAGAGCCCGGGCCGCGGGGACAGGATCTCGGCGACCCTCGTGGCCATGCCAGCGTCCTCGGCGTCCACGACCCCGGTCGCTGGGGAGCCGCACACTCACCGCGCGGGTGCTGTCCTATGTCTGTCTCTCACTGCCCGGCTGGGGACGCTGCTCCGCGCCCTCCGCGGCTCACGGCTACCCAGGCCCCGGAGGCTCGCCAGGCGTCTCCCCCAACCTGTGCTTGTCCTGGGAGTGGTCGCGTCGTTGAGCCTGCGAGGGAGTCAGCGAAATGGCAGTGTCCCCAATCCTGCGCGCCGCGGCCGGAGGCTGGCGGCCAGGGCCGGCGCTCCCGGAGCGCCGCGCGTCTGCGGAGCACAGAGCAGGCCCGCGGCGCCGGGCGCCCCCGCCGCGCCTCCTCCCTCCCGGCTGCTCGCGCCCGTCCTCCTCACTAGCTGCTCCGCTGCGCTCCCAACCTCCCCAGCCTACTCCGGTCGCCTCCTCCCAGTCTGCTTGCCACGCCAACCCCCTCCAGTCCCGCTGCCATTTTAACTCCTGAGTGGCCAAAAGCCCCTTCTGCCTCTCAAACACACACCCTAGAAGAAGGAGTTGGGTGGGGCCCGATGCTGTAGTTTGAGCGGCCCTTCTGTATCAAGACCCAAGGCTTGCGGGAGAAGAGGGAGAGAAGTGCATAGCACTCGGGGCTCAGGGAAGAAATGAATGGCATTGGCGATGCACCCTCAGACCCCCTTGCAAAAGCCAGGAGGACAGATGGGAAATTCAGCTTGTAGGAGCCAGGTGTGGCTCAGAGGCACAGCTTGTGGCTGTGACCACGTTTTTTGCATGGTACTCCTCTCTCCAAGTTAACGGTGGGTAGGAAGGACAGTAACGGTGGGTGAGTTTGTCCGCGGGCACTGGCGGCTCTCCTGCTAATGGCAGGGGGTAGCTTTCCCAGAACTGCTTCTACAATAGGAAGCTCGAGCCTCCTGGCACTGAGTCAGGAGGGTTAGTCTCAGTGGGATTAAGGGAGGAAGTGACAGGGCCACACAGGGACTTGGATGTAAGGGTCTCCACCTGCAGGCTGGCCATCATGAAGCCATGAAACTAGGAAGTGAAGCTGCATTCCATGCGTGCAGAAAATGGATGCTGGGCCCCCCGCTTGGTGGCTTAGAAAATTTGGGTCACTACCACACATTGGGGCTTAGAATAAGGTAGGTCTCCTGCTGCAGTGGAGGCTTCAGGCCCAAGTCTTTGGGAGCCCTTCAGTATGGACCACTCAGAATGGGCACCAGAGCTCAGCTTCATAGCAGGCCACACCCGATCAGAGCCTGGAAAATCAATAAGAGAGAAGATGGAGGCCAAGGTGTGGAGACTTCTGCAAGTCAGGTCTTCCTTAGGCGGCTTCCGTTTCTTGTCCCTTCCTGGGCAGACACGGAGCTTCTGGGTCCTGTCTTTTCTAAGGATACAACCAGTGGTGACAGCCATGCCTTACAGGCTTGTAACGTGGCCTTGAAGTGCTGTGTTCTATATAGACAGAAGAGTTGGTCCCTCAATCCTTCCAATAAGCGCCTACTACATTCCCGCTGAACTGCTCCCAGGCCTCCACCCGCCAGCCACCCCTGCTGAGGAGTATAATGGCCTGCCGGAGCTGAGAGGGACAAGTTGGAAGCACACGAAACAAATTTTTAGCATTTCAAGGCAATGGAAGGTGCCATAGAAACACAGAAAGAAAATGCCATTATGGGTTCTGGTTATTCATGGGAGGTTTTAAAGAGAAGCTGAGCCTCCAGCTGAGCCCAGCTGGAGGGATAGGATTTTAAACTGGCAGAGAAAATGGGGACCAGCAAGGCAGGGAGGTTGAGGCAAGCAGAAGAGAATGGGCTGTTCCAGAAAGAGGGGCAGCGGAGGAAACTCAAAGATGAAGTATGAGGCACCACGCCTCTTCACACAGCTTTTGTCTCAGGCTGACTTACAGGCTCTTTCAACGGCCCAGAGAAACGGAGGCTGGGGACAGGCGAGACTTGAGCCTTCATCCTGGCTGCCCTCTCGCACTAGTATATGACTTTGGTTTGCAGAGTGGGGAGAGCCTGTGACCAAGGTCTTGAAACCCATCTGTGGCCCAGCGCACAAATCCCTTTATCCTAAAGAGATAAAGGGAGGCCAGAGGCTGGGGAGGTAGCTGATGCAGAGACCAGGAGTGGGGGGAGCAGTGAGAAAGGAGAATCTTCGTAAAGGAGGGCTAGGTAGAGCCTAAATGAGTAGAAGGGTTCGAAGCTTGGCCCCAAGTCAGTGGAGCCATTTTTCCAGCCTGAAGGCCACCATCAATGTATGCAGACTGATGTCCAAAGGAGAAGATTTTACCAACCCTTGGCAGCTCCGGGCCTGAGCTGGCACTCACCTTCCCCCCACCCCTCACCCTGTGCCTCCTATTTCCCACTCAATGGGGACTCGATGCACAGTCCTTTAGAGGTATGTTAGTAATTACTCAGAGGATTTAATGGCTGTTATTGACCTTTTGCCCTCCAAGTTTAATCTCTGGGCTTAGTAAGTACAATGTCGTGCCAGGAAGCCTAAGACTCTAGAACATCAGAGTGTCTCGAGAGACGGGTGTTGGGATTATGTGGCCCCAGAAATAAGCCTTGGCTCAACTTCACTGGGCTGTTTAGTGGGAGGTCCAGGACCCTGAACTGCTAGGTGCGCTGGTTGTGTATTTGGAGGCTCTAAGGAGAGGAGCCTGGAGCCTGAGCACACAACATGCAAGGGGAGTGCCTGGCAGGTGAGCAGAGACATGTGGCAGCATTCTTCCCTCTGGAGGACCCCTCCCCACCCCCACACTGCTGCATGTCTCCTTTGCTCAGCTCCTACCCCAGGAAGCGAAGGATGAGGCCTCAGACGGCAGTGAGGGCGTTTGTTCCATCAGCGACTCAACTATGGGGAGTGGGACCCTAGAGCAGTTGGCTTCAGTGTAGGAGTCCTGCAGAATGACTGGCTAGACCTTGTTTTCGAGGGTTCTGGCTGGGGTGTCCGCTGCTCTCTGAACCCCTACCCAGGCTCCCAGGTTGTCTCAGTCCTTGTTCTATTGCCGTGAAGAGACGCCATGACCAAGAAAACTCTTACAAAAGAGAGAATTTCATTAGGAGTGTGGCCACAGTTTCAGAGGCTTAGTCCATTGTTATTATTATGGCGGAGAGCATGGTGCAGGCAAGTGTGGTGCTGGAGAACTACTATATCCTTGTTTGAAAGCAGAGGGGTGTGTGTGTGTGTCCGTGTGTCTGTGTGTCTGTGTGTGTCTGTGTATGTGTGTCTGTGTGTCTGTGTGTGTGAGAGAGAGAGAGAGAAAGAGAGACAGAGAGAAAGAGAGAGAGAGGGAGAGAGAGACAGAGAGAAAGAGAGAAACAGAGACAGAGAGACAGAGAGAGAAAGAGACAGAGACATAGACTGGGCTTGGCATAAACTTTTGAAACCCCAAAGACTACCTGCAGTGACACACTTCCTCCAACAAGGCCATACCTCCTAATCCTTCCAATCCTTTTCAAAGACTCTCTGGTGACTAAGCACTCAAATATATGAGCCTATGGGGGCCATTCTCTCTCTCTCTCTCTTCTCTCTCTCTGTGTGTGTGTGTGTTTGAACTTAATTTATTTATTCACTTTACATCCCTATAACAGTTCCCTCCTCTTCTCCTGGTCCCAGCCTTCCACCCTACTCCCCCATTGCCCCCTCACCTTCTCCTCAGAAAAGGGGAGTCCCGCCTCTACCAACCCATCCCAGCACATCAAGTCCCATGAGGACTAAGCGCATCCTCTTCCCCTGAAGAACTAACAAGGGAGCTCGGCTAGGGAAAAGTGACCCAAAAGCAGGCAATAGCGTCCATGTCAGAGACAGGCCCTGCTCTAATTGCTAGGGGGCCCTCAATGAAGACTGAACTGCCCATCAGCTACATGCGTGTAGGGAGCCTAGGTCCAATCCATGCTTGCTCTTTGGTTGGTGCTTCAGTCTCTGTGAGCCCCCATGGTCCTTGGTTAGTTGACTCTGTTGGTCTTCTTGTGGAGTTCTTGTCCCGTGTAGGTCCCCCTATCCTTCCCCTAACTCTTCCACAAGACTCCCTGAGCTCCATCTAATATTTGGCTGTGGGTCTCTGCATCTGTTTCAAACTGCTGCTGGGTGAATCCTCTCAGAGGACAGTTATGCTAGGCTCCTGTATGCAAACATAGCAAATTATCATTAGCAGTGACAGGATTGGCTTTCTCCCATGGGGGGGGTGTGTCTTAAGTTGGGTCAGTCATTGTTTGGCCCTTTCCTCCATCTCTGCTCCATTTTTATCCCTACACACCCTGTAGGCAGGGTAAATTTTGGGTGGAAGGTTTTGTGGGTGGGTTGGTGTCCCCCTCCCTCCACAGGAAGTCCTGCCTGGCTATAGAAGGTGGCCACTTCAGTCTCCATATCCCCTGATGCTAGGAGCCTATATCCTCCTTGGAGCCCACCCCACTGAGGGTCTCCAGCTTGTCCCAGTGATGTGTCCCTATGGGCTTCCTTTCTCTCTCCCAGCTTCTCACCTCCCTCCCCCAGCTCCCCCACACCTGATCCCCACCTTCTTTCCCCTTCCCACCCCCTCCCCCACCCAGTGCTCTCTCTTCATCCACTTCCCATGTCTATTTTATTTCCCCTTCTGAGGGAGATTCAAGCATCCTCCCCTGGGCCCTCCTTGTTACTCAGCTTCTCTGGGTCTGTGGATTGTAGAACGGTTATCCTGTACCATATGGCTAATATCCACTTATAAGTGGGTATATACCATGTGTGCCTTTCTGGGTCTGGGTTACCTCACTCAGGATAATATTTTCTAACTCCATCCATTCGCCTACATATTGAATAATTTCCTTGTTTTTTTTTAATAGCTGCATAGTATTCCATTGTGTAAACGTACCATATTTTCTCTATCCATTCTTCGGTTGAGGGACATCTAGGTTGCTTCCAGTTTCTGGCTATTAAAAACGAATAAAGCTGCTGTGAACATAGTTGAGAAGCATCCTTGTGGTATGGCGGAGTGTCTCTTGGGAGTGGGTCTTGAGGTCTATTCCCAATTTTCTGAGAAGCCTCCAGATTGATTTCCACAGCGGTTGTACAAGTTCGCGCTCCCACCAGCAATGGAGGAGTGTGATGGGACCATTTTTACTCAAGCCACCACACCAGGGCCGACTCTTGTCCTTTGGGCCACTGGGGACTTAACTAGAGCCAGGAGAACACAGCAACTCAGCCCTAGGCAGATGCACAGTGAAGCTTACGCAGTTTAAAGCTTGGGGTTTCTCATCTGTGAGATGTGGGGGGGTGGGGTGGGTGGAGAGCATTTGGGGTGGGGAGAGAAAGCCAACTTACAAACAAGAAATAATTTCGGGTAGGCATTTATGATAAACTGAACCTTGAAGCGGTATCCAAGGCTCATGTATTTTGCTGTGCCTTTCTGCCTAGTCCTAAATGAAAATTACCACTGGGAGTCAGGGTGAGCGGTTACTGGAGAGATGGCTCAGCAGTTAAGGGCCCTGGCTGATCTTCTAGAGGACCCAGGTTTGACTCTCAGCATCTCTATGGCAACTCAACCACCTGTTACTCCTGTCCCAGGGGATCTAATATCCTCTTCTGGCCTTCTCAGGTACTAAGCTTGTATGTGATGCATAGATATATGAGCAGGCAAAGCACCCATGCACATAAAAAATAATAAATAAACTCTCAAAAAATTACCATTGGAGCTGATTTTGTGGGTGTTTTGCTTGTTTCCTTGGGGTTTGTTGTTGTCTGAGGATCTAACCCAGGCCTCATGCATGCCCTGCAAGCACACTGGTAACAAAGTCATATGCCTAGCCCCAGACCCAGCTGTAATTCTGTCCTCTGTTTCTTAAGAGGGCCCCATGAGGCCAGGAACTTCCCTGGACACCTGTCCTCAGGAAGCTGCCAGATCCCACAGGTACCCTGGGAGCTCAGTGATCCATAAAGGCAGCCAAGCCAGATAGTGAAGCTTGTGGAACTACAGGGAACACTCGAAAGTAGCCTGGGTTCTATTCCTAGAAATGGCACTGCTGGTAAAAATGGTGTGGGATGATGTTGTTTTACCCATGCACAGAGTGATAACAGAAATTACACTTCTCACTGAGGTCCCGGTGCCCAGTTGTTTGTAGGCGTGAACACAAACACCATATTTAGCCACCTGTAAGTGATACACAGGTACTGTGTGTTTTAAAAATGGAACCCGAGTACCTAAAACAGTTAGTCTGGGCAATATGGTAACCAAATCCCGTTCTGTTTCCCAGGGGCGTGGGGTGTATTGTCACCATTTTGATCCTGGCACTCCGGAGACAGAGGCAGGCAGAACTCTGAGTTAGACACCAGCCTGATTTACATAGTGAGTTCCAGGGTATGTGGGGAGATCCTGTCTTAGAAGAAAAGAAATTACTGGAGGAATTGCTATTTGGGGGAGAAGGAGTGTGAAGCTGATGAGGCACTGCTCTTCCTCCAAAGGGACCCCATAGGCAGGACGGTGGCTCTCAGAAGTCAAAGCTGGGCTGGGTGTGGTGGTACATGCCTTTAATCCCAGCACCCAGCACCGGGAGGCAGAGGCAGGCGGATCGCTGTGAGTTTGAGGCCAGCCTGGTCTACAAAGTGAGTCCAGGGCAGCCAAAGCTACACAGAGAAACCCTGTCTCAAAAAAAAAAAAAGTCGAAGCTGGAGGTAGCGCTCTGTGCCACACAGCACATCTGGAAACAGACTGACCAGGCAGCCTCAGCGGTGGTGCCGCTGACCCAATTCCAGTGCGCACACCTCTTAAGTCAAGGACGACCAATGCCTAAACCAGGAATTGGGGCACCTGTAAGGGAGCCTAGAATGCCTGAGTCAGAGTGACGCAGGACCTTGGAGCCCTGCTCTAGAAGTGTTTTCTGGAGATGTGAGCTTTCTGGACACCACAGGCAACAGGGATGACGAGGCTTCCCAAGAACTCAGCGCCCAGAGAATTAGCTTTGGCCCTCTCCCTATAGCCTGCCTGCTATGGGGAAGGCCGTCCTCCTCATGGGCTCCTCGTCCCTCTCTCCGCTACTTGGTGGTGTTGGAGCTGCAGGTGGAGGCCCGCTAGTGGCTTTCAGCAAGTGCTTTAAAAGCAGATGAAATACAAGAGGGGTACATATCAGTGGTGCCTCTGTTCTGGGGTCACATAAACGTTTTTTTAAAAAATATTTTTATTTAATTTTAATTTATGTGCATTGGTGTGAGGGTGTCAGATCTTGGAGTTACAGACAATTGTGAGCTGCCATGTGGGTGCTGGGAATTGAACCCGGGACCTTTGGAAGAGCAGACAGTGCTCTTAACCACTGAGCCAACTCTCTAGCCCCACATAAACGTTTTTGAGGGTATTGAGTCTGTAGATTCTTCCTAGGAGTCACTATTGAAGGTTGACTATTTAATCCCTAAGCTGGCAAAAAAAAAAAAAAGTTACAAGTCAGGTGTTTGACGTGCTAAGAAGAAACACATGCCTCTGTGCCTCTGTGCTGGGCACTATCACTTGGCACACTGTCTTCTTTTCCAGTCAGCTTTCATTCATTTCTGAACACGCCATTTCAGAAATTGTCCACAGGCCCAAGACCCTGGGACTCCAAGTCTCCTGATCCTGTTCTTTAAAAAAACAAGAACAAAAACAAAAACAAAAAGCTTTCTACTGTCTTTGGCCATTATGTATTCCTTCCTATTTTCTTCGTATTACCTCAGGGGGGGGAAAGTCATTATGATCTCGATTCTAATATTTGAATGAATTCCAACATCCCTCTTAGGGCTCGCCAAAGATCACGCCTACATGCTGTCCCTTCAGGGCTACTCCCTGGGTCTGTTTTCAGTCTTTATTCTTATTTACCCCAATGTTATAAATGTATACATGCCAGGAGCGTGCAGGCCAGGCTCCAAGGGATGGAGTCTTTCCCTAGATCAAATAACAGTTTGGACTGGGTGAGCTGGCTCTGTCTGAAGTCTCATCCTTACAGACTTAGGGCGAAGTGTAGGGGTAGAAGCTTCTGGGTCCAGGTGACCCTGGGACTGTGGTATTTCAGTCTTACTGCTTAGAAATCCATCATCCAGCCCAGGCAAGGGTTGAACAACTGGAATGGAGTTCCCTCAAGGCGTCAAGGCAGCTAAGTGCACCGTGAAGGGGTGCTTTGAGGAGCCATCCTACACAAGCAAGATCCCAGAAGGAGTGCCTGCTGAGCTGGCCCCATGCCTGCCTTGCCTCACCTCAGTTCCAGCCACCTCAGGGGCAGCCTGAGGTACATAGCTGGGTCCTAGATCCGGACCCCAAGACAACTGCTTTTGGGCTTGTTTTGTTTTGTTTTTTTCTTCTTTTCCCTTGAAAAACAACTCCTGTCCCTCATGACAGAGCTCCCACAATCTCCAGAGCTGCCTGTCAAAAGGATTAAAGTGGTGAGTCAGAGCTCATTTTCCTATCATTGCTGCGCTCACACACTCCTCAGTTCATTACCCGGGAGGGGAGGGTGCCAACCAGCCAGCCACTGGCCCCAGCTGCTGCTTGTGGGCCCCTCAGGACCTTCACTGAAGCGGCTTCTGCTTCTTTTCTTCAGTTATACCAAATAGCCTGTTCCCCCACTGGAGATCTGTGTGTGTGTGTGTGTGTGTGTGTGTGTGTGTGTGTGTGTGTGTGTGCCTATGTGTCTCTGTGTGTGTCTGTGTCTATGTGTGCCTGTGCCTATGTCTGTGTGTGTGTCTCCTTGTGTGCCTGTGTGTGTGTCTGTGACTGTGTGTGTGTGTTTGTGTGTGTGTGTGTGTGTGTGTGTGTGTGTGTGTGTGTGTGTGTGTGTCTGTCTCTCTTCTAGTAAAGAAAATGTAGAAGAAGAAAAGCAGGAGAGCGGATGAGGAGACACTCCTGCCTCCCTGGGTGAGGGAGTTGGCAGTCTGAAGGCAGATGATGCCAGGTGACCTCTGATGCCAGGTGACCTCTGATGCCAGGTGACCTCTGAAATACTAGGCAAAGTCCAGGGTCCTCGGTCTCTGTGGCTCATTCCTGCATCACTTAAAAGTCCTGAGCCTGCAGAGACTTGGCCTCTGCTTGGGGAGGTCTCACTCCAGAGGGAAGATAGTTTTCCTCTGGGACTCACCTGGAGTCCCCAGCCACCCACAATGGCGGGATTTCAGGCCAAAAGCCGAAGGCCCGGAATCAGGAACCAGCAGGTTCTCCTTGCCAGGCATTCCTGCTCAGAGTCAGGTGGCTTGAATGAGCGACTAGTGTTTGTCATTTCCAGGCTGTTCTCTGTACGACAAGGCACATTCAGATCCAGGTTTTAATTGTGTGTGATTTTAGCTGAGATGGCGTTAATGTATTTCCTTTGCCACTTCAGCGTTTCCTTTTCTTCCATCCGGGTGAAATTATCTAGAATGCTTCTTTCTTAAGGACAAAGAGAAACCGCTGATCTGGCTTCTTTCCACTGGCTGAAACTCAGAATACTTTAGGGGCTGCCAAATGGCTGTGAGGGACTAGTCTCCCACTGCCTGCCCTCCTGGTGCCACACGTGCCCAGCAGAAGGCTTCCGGCTCTAGGTCCTATCACCCAGGTGGACGCCAGGCATGTCCCCAACTGAGGAGACCTTCAGGTAGGCCTACTTCTGTTTCCAGAATGACAGTTCTTCCTTCTCTCAGGCTTTTAGGGGACAATGTTAACTTCAGAGAGATGTACAGAGAAGGTGGCCAGAGTCCCTAGAGTGCTGCCTTCTAACTGGCTGGTTGTGTTTTAAATGGTTTTTTCCTTTTCATTTAAGTGCCTTTTGGTATAAACATAAAAATGCCACACCTACGTGTGGTGATTCTGTTGCACTTTGCTCCAGAGTTTTGTCCTCAATTGAGTTCCTGCTTTTCTGTGTCCAGACTGGCTAAGGCCACAATGCTGATCCTGACTCACTCCAGCTTTTTTTTTTGACAAATTAACTAAAATAAAATAATTTTTAATTTCTAAATGTAGAGTTTTGAGTATTTTCCCCCCAACTCCAGTTGAGTCCCACTTTGGAGGATAAGCTTTCCCATTCCCCGCTGGAGAACGGAAGAACAGATAACCAGAGAAGGCCACACTGTGCCTGCCGGGGACAATTCAACAGTCTTTTTGTTCCTTGTCCGAGTCTCTTCTTCATTCTGTGAAGTCTTTGCTCCTTCTGGCATCCAGTAGGAAACTCAATAGATACATGTTTCTCCAATCTTAAGGTACTAAAGGATGAAAACGTGGGGCTGGAGAGATGGCTCAGTGGCCAAGAGTGCTGCCTGCTTCTCAATTCCCAGCACCCATGCTGGGTGCCTCACAACTGTCTATATAACTCCAGCTCCAAGGAATCCAATGCCCCATGGGTACCCCACATATGTGCCATTCACTCACACACACACACACACACACACACACACACACACACACACACACACCCATAACAAAGCCTTTAAATTACCATCAAGTGTTCAACACTGTGCAGGTGCCTGGCACCTGACAAGGTGCACAGTGCTAGCCTTCACTGCCAAGCTGTCAGGACACGCTGCTGCCTCCACATGCCCCCCTGTCTGCCCTCTGTTGAGAGGGCCTAGCTGGACAGATGCTAATTTTCTTAAGCCATCTTTAATCCATGGCAAAACCCCTCTTCCACCTCCACCACCTGCTCATGTGCCAGCTTCTTTGGTTCTGGCCGGAAGCCTAGCACATAGTGGGGCTTCTCCAAGTGTCCATCTGGGAGAAAAAGTGCTTTGGCGCTCTCTGTCTAGCAACCCTCTAGGCAGGTGAGCCTTGGACAAGCTGGGGCTGGACCATGAGACTTCCTAGTGAACAAACCGACCTCTTTGATTGCACGCTGTGTGCATGAGGCTCTGACTTACCAGCATGGATATCACCCGCCAGCACCCCATCTTTCTAGCATGGCTAGGCATTTATTTGGAGGACAACACCACTCTGGTGGCTAACATTTGCTCCTGAGTTCTCCCTCAGGTTGCTCTGAATAGCTCTGGAGTGTGGCTAGCTCTTCCTTCCATCATCCTTCCCACAGCAGTCTCAACCTCTAAAGAGCCGTAAGTACAGGTTTTTTACTCTGTGGAGTCCCAACCCCAAGCATAGAGACAGCTCTGAATGTGTATAGCCGATATCCTTCTGGTCCCAGATGTGCTCTCTCCTCACTCACCCCTAGCTGAAACGTCTTTCAAAGCAAACACACTTGCTCTGATGGTTCATCTTGACCACCAGCATGATGGGATTCAGAATCGCCATGGAAACCATCCTCCAAGCATGTCTGTAAGGCAGAAGGTGAGCTGAGCATGGCACTCACTGCTCTCTGGTTCCTGACTGCTGTGCCTCCTGCTCCTGCTGTCTTGCTCTCCCTGCCATGGTGGGCTGTGTCCCTTAGAACTGTAAGACAAATGAACCTTCCTTCCTTAAGTTGCTTCATCAGGTGTTTTGTTGAATTAAAGAGAAAAGTAACTACCACCCTTGCTTTCCTAAAGAGTGTCATGGGACATGGGTCATAAAAAACCCCCCCGCACAAGTCATAGCAGCTTTTTAAATTTGTAAGTGGCATTTACTGGGGGGAATGATCAGGCCAACTATGGGTCATCAGTGTCACCAAGTACAGCCCAAGAGCTAAAAGACGAGTACTTGACTCATGTGCGTGGCAACTGGGATGGATGTCACTTGCACTGTGCTGAGTGGAAAACACAACTGACTTCGAAGGTCACATGCTGCGTGATTCTGTTCCCAAGACACGCTCAAAAGGGCAGGATTCTACACATGGAAAACAGGCGAGTGGGTGCCAAGGTTCGGGGGCAGGTGGGTGGGGTCACGCTATTGCTCTAAAGGGATGGCTCGAGGGACCTCTGCCAATGGAACAACTCTGTGCCCTGACATCATCATGATGGTGATGGCATGGGAATACTTCACGGAAGCAAACACACACATACACACACATACACACACACACACACACACACACACACACACATGCACACACACACACACATGCACGCACCCACGCATGCACAGGCACAGGCCCATAAGGCCAGAGAAAGCTGAATAGGCCATGGATTGTCCAACACCGTTTTCCTGGCTTGACGGTTGTTATAGTGCAGTCGCTTGCTATGATTTGCCATGGGGGAGAATATTGGGCGAAGAGTCCATGGCTCTTTCTTCTACCGCTTTGCAACTTCCTGAGAGGACGTAATCACTTCAAACTGCAATGTCTATTTCTTTGTAAAGGGTCTTATCATTGTCTTCCAACCCCTGCCCTGCCCTGATCTCTCATGGTGTTGGGGTGATTTGGGAAGGGCAGAGTCTCCTGGCAGCCTCCAATGGTAGGAACAGAACCACATACTTCACTTCTGTTTCTACCTCCAATGAGTCCCTTTTTTCCAATCATCGTGTTCTTCTTTGAGAGCTCCTGACTCTCAGGTCTGCGCCTGCTCTTGGGACATTGTATTCTAAGTGGCTTACCTGCCCTGTGAATTGTGAGGCTAAACTAGATTTGTTTTTCTTTGTTCTAGCCTAATCAGCTTCACCTTCACCTTGGAGGAAGACCCTGAATTCAGTTATCGTAGGACTGCCTTATTTTGGACCAAATCTTCACTCACTGAGCCTGCATCTCTTCTGGTGACCCACCCTGCCTCTACCTTGTCCTAGGCATGGACTACCTGGAGCTCCCCTCACTCAGGAGCCTGAATGAGCTACTTTAAGTCTTGATTAGTTTAACAGGCCACCTTCTCCCCTCCTCCCTCAGAAACTTAGCTCACTCTGCCTGCACAGATCTCTGGGAGAGAAAGACGGGCCTTTTTCCTTTCCTTATCACCACTGAGCAGGCTGCTCACATAGTTACACCGCTATCTTCTGCAGCCTGACTTTGTAGGCGCTCCCAGGAAGGTAGACAATCCGACCACCGGTGCCCTTCCCTTCTTTCTGGCTCCTTACAACAGACAAGGCTTATCTGGACACAGCCCTCATGTTGCTGGGGAACACGGAGTCTTCTCCAATGAGCAAAGGCAGTGCAGGTCTAGGAATATATCTGCTTGTGGTGTAGAGTTCTGCTTTGTTCGTTGGGGGAGTGCGATGAAACATCAGCAGGTCATGGGCCATCCATCCTCTGAGACTCCTGGTGAGGGCTAAAGAGCTGCCTGCTTCCCTTGGGGCTGGTTCTCCTGGAATTGGGAAAGTGAGTAGGAAAAAGGAAACATCTTAGGCTCTGCCTTTCTATGCACTGGCATTTTGAAATTCCAGGCTTGCACTGTGAAGGGTCATTCTTCTCTCGGGGTAGGGTATCCAAGCCCCTGAAGTTGTGGGTAGTTGGTGTGACCTGAGAAGTACTAAAACCTCCCAGTGTGTTAAACTCCACCCCCCACACTCCCATGCCACACACACTCTTACATTCACACACACACACACACACACACACACACACACACACCACATACATACATATGCACACACATTCATACACACACACACTCACACCCCCAAACTCACACACTCATACATAAATACCACACTCACATATACACACATTTACACACACACACACATAAACCACACTCACTCACAGCACACACTCACACACACACACTTACACACCACACTCAAATTTATACATTCCCATATACACCACAAATTCATACACACCACACACTCACACACAGCACCACAACCACACACACACATTTACACACATACTCACACACACCAAACACACACAGACACATCCCTCCCTCCACACACACTCCCTCGTGTCTTCCTTCATAGTTACAACAGGCGCTTGCAGGCTTCAGGAGCAAGTGTCAGGACTGTTCTTGTTTGTTTGTTTGTGGTCTTCCCTAATGTCATGCCCCTATGACTGACTGTGGAGTAAGATGGTGAGTGGCTGAGGACACAGGGAAGCCCATTTGCACCATCTCCTAGCTGCATGGCTTTGGACATGCCTTTCAAACACTCAACTTCCGTCCCTTCGTCCCTAAGTAGAGTAATGGATAGCATCTGTCACACACGGTTGTCGCAAGTGTTCGAAGAGAATGTGTGTAAAGTGCCTAATCTGGTCCCTGGCATTTATCAAGGCCTCAACAAATGTAAGTTATTTTGACAGCGCCGATGGTGGTGATAGTAACTATGAATGTTTCTGAGTCATTCTGAGGATGTGTCCCTCGTGCTTTGGTTCAGACACCACGTCCTCCAGGGAACCTTGCCTGATGCCACAAGGACAGGCCATTTCTCTGGTCCTGGACCCTACAGAATTTTTCCTCAGTGTCTGAGGGAGATTGGTGCCAGGCTTCCTCACGACTCCCTCCACAGGTGTTCAAGCCCCTTATACAAAATGGCATTGTCTTTGCCTAGAACCCATGTATCTCCTTCTCCTCCTCCTCTTCTTCCTCTTCCCCTCCCCCTCCTCTTCTCCCTCCTCCTCCCCCCATCCCCCTTCTCCTCCCCCCTCCTACTCCTCCCCTTTCCCCTCCCTCTCCTTGAGACTTGGAATCTTCTCCCTATTACATGTAATTCCTTAAACAATATAAATGCTTTGAAAATAGCCACTTTTGATATTGTTTAGAAAATGATGATAAGGAAAAAATCTATTCATATTCAATACAGAGACAGTCTTTTAAAATTTACTTTCCACCAATGGTCCTCATCTACCTCCATGCCTCGCTTTATACTGTGATCTGGCAGGCAGCATGAGCTGAGAGCTGTGACCTTGTTCATCCCCATCACTCATCACCAAGGCTCAGCGCAGTGACTGACAGCCAGTAGCTGCTCCAGAAATATTTACTGGATGAGTGAATGGGGAACGAGATGAATGGGTGAGGGCCGGTGAGATGACTCGGTGGGTAAGTGCCCTTGCTTCAAAAGCTTGGTGCCCTGAGTCCAATCCCTAGAAACGATGGGACGGTGGAGGAAGAGAATCAACTCCACTAAGTGTCCCCTGAGGTCCAAACGCATGCCATGGCATCCATGTGCCCATGCGTACTTTATACTCACCCAGTACTAATGACATTTTCCCCCTTAGATTTATTTATCTATTACTTATACAGTGCTCTGCATACATGTACGCCTGCATGCCGGAAGAGGGCATCAGATCACATAGATGGTTGTGAGCCACCATGTGGTTGCTGGGAATTGAACTCAGGACCTCTGGAAGAGCAGCCAGTGCTCTTACCTCTGAGCCATCTCTCCAGCTCTAAGAAGGGGAAATAAATGAATAAAAAGATGACACTTGGCAGACTCAACAGTCACTTTCCATAGAGTCCTGTTCCTGGGCCCTTTAAAAATATTTATTTATTTATTATGTTCTGCCCACATGCATGCCTGAGCACCAGAAGAGGACACCAGGTCTCATTATAGATGGTTATGAGCCACCACGTGGTTGCTGGGAATTGAACTCAGGACCTTTGGGAGAACAGGCAGTGCTCTTAACCTCTGAGCCATCTCTCCAGCCCCCTGGGCCTTTTTCTTATTTTAGTTTTTCACTACTGATAATTTTTTTTTTGTCGAGACAGGATCTCAAGTAGCTCATATATATAACCTCTATATGTATAGACTCTATACATATAAACTCTATATGTAGCTGAGGCTAACTTTGAACTCCGTATGGCCCACCTCCCCAGTGCTGGGGTTACAGGAGTGCGCTGCCACCCTCAGCTTACCTATAGCATTTTCTATAGCATCTCCTTTCCCAAGGGCCTTTTAGAGTCCCTGCCTCCTTGGTGAAACCTTCGCTGACTGCCGCACCCCTGTGGCCCTTCTTGGGTCTCACTTGTGTGACATGGGCGTGGAGTACTGGCTTACTCTGAGCATTGGTGTCCTTTCTCCACAGCTAAAGTTCTTAGAATCAATGGAATTCTCTCACTCTGGTCTCTGTTCCTAGGGTGCCTGGTCAACTTCAATAGATGGCAGTATTAGAGAGGCAAGCCTAGGCTGTCACCAGATCCACACGAAGTGCTGCGTGTTTCAGGTCTAGCCTTTGCTCTGACACCTTGCTCTGTGATAGTGCAGCTCACTCAGTCTTTCCTGTTTCTTTACGAGGCCGTGTAAGATAGACAGTCTCTGCCATCACTTCCGACCATGAGGCTGTATTCATCCGCTCATCTGGGAGCTCCTCAAGGGTAGCGACTAAACATCAGACAACCGAGAGTTGCCCTACGTGGCTGCTGAGTGGTGTGAGATTGGCTTTTAGGGTGGTAGGGAGGGAGAGCGAGGAGGATGTGGTCCTGGGCAAGGGAGGTAGTGCAGTGAGGGGTCTAGGCTGGAGTATGCAGGAGGGGGCCCTCTCAGGCTGGCTGTCCGGAGCCACAGAGATGGCTGGGCAGATCCTAAAGAGCCTGTAGTTTGAGAGGCTGAGGAGAGAGAGTGGTGCTTAGCCCAGGGCTGTGGCTGCAGCTGGTTATCTCTGCTGAGCCACAGCAGACAGGATCCCGCAGCAGTAATCACCATTTCCCCTCTTTTCATAGAATGAAACAGCTGTCTTCTCTCCAGCTAGGAAACCCAGTCTTTAATTCTCAGCGCTGAAAGGTGACTCTTCCGTTACATGACTCACAGTCCCTGGGGAAGCCATCACTCTCTCCTGTGCTCCCTCAGCGGGAAGAATGAGAGGCCTTGACCATGTCACATGTCCCCAGGGAGCCTCCGGGGAGGGGTTCAAAGGTTACACTGTTGGCACATTCCATGGGTGGGGAGTACAGAGCAGCTGTCAGTCATGGCTCTGACCTGAGGGCATGGAGGGAGAACGGGATAGTCCCAGCTCCATCTGGTTGGTTCTCCCACACTCAGCACTTTTCATGTCATGCCTGCCTGCTGCCCACTCCACGTGACCTAGACCCTTTTTCCTTCCCAGAATCACTCAGGTCAATCCCTTTTGTAATGTTTGGTCACCTGCGTACTGTGGGTCTGGCCTAAAGTGACAAGAAGAGGACATAGAAGTAGTGTGAGGTCTCACAGTGGGGAAGACAGGTGTCACCCCATAGCACTAGTCGGGTGTTGATCTGGCTTACTGGTGCTGTTGATAGACCAGTATTACCAGGAATATACCATAATAGTAATACGGAGCATGAGGGCTGCATGTGGCAGAGCAGTGGCTGCCCTGTCCCCTGAGCTGGATGAAGCCACAGGATGGCGAGATCAACCATGGTCTTCCTTCGGGCAAGCAGGTTCTTGGCCCCATCCCTTGGCAGTTGAGAGGAACTGGTGAGGCAGCCACTTAAGGGATTGGCTATTCTGGCCAGGGTCAGTGAGGTCTGAATATGTGTCCTCTCTCTGGAGGAGACCCAGGCTCCTTCCCTTGAGGTATCTCTCTGCAGGAGCAGCTCTTGCTCCCTAATAGCCTGACTGACCATGCCTTATCCTGTCAGAAGCCCGTTAACCTAATAGAGACGTGGCCCTAAGGAAATCACTTTGTAGGGGCTGCCTCTGGGACCTTTATTGTCCACAGATAGATGTCCCGTTGCAGCAGACAGGCTGGGCGGGCCAAGGTAGACAAGACATTGCTCCTCTGGCTACTTTATTTCTTTGGTGTGTGGCTGTTTGACAACCGCCGTAAAAACAGCTTATAAATTAGGTGCCTTCTGTAAACAGCAGAAACATCATCAGCGCCCAGGAGGAGGGACTCCTAATGCAGGCCATGGCTCCCTCTCCAGGAGCTCAGACCCTAGCACATAGGCCCCCAGGGCAGGACAGCAGGAGGGAAGGTTGGTGTCCCCACAGCCCCATGTGGTGTGGCAATTCCTCACATCATCAACAGGAAGCCAGAGCTAAGGTGGCTCCTCGGAGACTCTTCAAAAATACAGACATATTTGTGTCTTTTCAGGGTGGTTCAGATTGCAAGCAGGAACTGGAGCCCAGGAAAAATAAAACCTGGGATACAAGGTAGAGATGTTTTTGTTGCTTGGGTTTTTTGTGTGTGTGTGTGTGGGGGGGTTGTTTGTTTGTTTGTTTTAAAGCTTAATTTAAATCAATTTCCAGAAGACCTCATAGGAGGCTGGTTAGGAAGCCCTGCAAGAAACCGGGCATAATCAACTCTCAGGAGCCCAAGGACCCTATGCACTGGGCTCAGCTCCCAGCCATACTGCAGCCTTTACTACCCCAGCTTATTTGAATGCCCATTAACCCAAGAGAGACCTGCCTGGCCCTACAGGATGGAGAACATAGTCATGGCACAGCTCTGAGCTGTGTCCTCCTGCAGACATCACTTACATCTTTGACCACAGTGGGTAGCTAGCTGGCCCAAGGTCTATATGGAGGCACCTGACCCAGCTCTTGGCAGGGATGCTCTGGTCTCCTGCCCCTCTCATGTCTGGGCCAGGCCCTTCAGAAGCCTCAGTCCCTAGGTGCATGGAGTCTAAGACATCTCTTCAGTCATGCTCATTGCCAGACTGTATGTGGAGGGTACAGGTACCTGCTAGAGGGGCCTGTAGAGTTCATCTGGGCACAGAACCCAGCTGCTTTGAATCAGCGCCCCCGCTCCTGTTTCATCACATCCACTCCCCCTGGCTCGCTGTGCAAGGCTCTCACAGCTGGGCTGTTACTCCACGCTTGTTTATATGTTTTCTTTGACTGTGTTAAGTCATTGTGTGTGCATAGCCTGCCCACACAGGGAGAGCCTGGGGGAGCAGGGACAAGGGCTGCTTCTGCAGCTAGGTCTGTGATTCTGCTCTGGGAGCCATCCCGACGATGTGAATTCGGGAAGGGCACTCAGGACATGAGAGTGCATGTGCGCACACACACACACACACACACACACACACACACACACACCTGTACACGCGTGCAAATATACAGACACTAGCTGAGCTGCAGGGCACAGGTCTGGCAGAAGCCTCATTGCTCAGGGCAGTTTAGCTTTTTACTCATTCTGCTTTCCTCCGTGACAGCTGCCTACGTGTCCCATGCAGAAGGCCCAAGAGGGGCGCATTCCAGGCTGCAATAGACTAGCGTCAGATCTCTCTCCTATTAGGCCAGCAAACTGCGAAGCAGTGTGCCATTGTTTTGATTTGTTTGTTTGCTTTTCAGTTTTGACATTGTCTAACCACTGGAAGAACCCGGAAAGTTTATCTGTTTCTGAGTTCCTAGGGGATTGATGCTAAGCCCTCCCAAAGATACCATTCCACGGGCGCTTAAGTCCCTGATATAAAATGGCATGGTATCTGCAGAGAACTTATACAGTATCCTGTATGCTTTACATCATTTATAGATTACAATATCTGACGTGACATAGATGCTATGGAAATAGGTAATTGGGAATAATCAAGGCAATACTGACAGGGAAAAAGCCTATATGAGTTCAGGTCAGACCATGAATTTTTTAATTAATTAACTTATTTATTTATTTATTTATTTATTTATTTATTTAACATGTGTGTTTTGTCTGCACATGTATCTGTGTAACATCTGTGTGCCTAGTGCCCACAGAGGGCAGAAGAGGGTGTCAGGCCCCCACGGAACTGGAGCAACAGGCTATTGTGAGCCACCATGTGGGTGCTATGACCAGGTCCTATAGCTCTCTCTCCAGCTGCCTGCACTATTTCTTTATCTCTGGGCAGTTGGGTCCACCAATGTGGAATCTATGGATAAGGGTCTGAGAGAACTGACCTCTCCCTATGATTCCATCTTGTAGCCAAGCCCTTTGTTAGATTGAATGATTTTTAGGCAGGCCACAGAGCATCTCTAAGTTCAGGACATGAGGAAGGTGACCCCCTAAGAACTGATGGTGAGGATCCCATGAAGTCATGGATGTGAATGGGTTCTGAATGCACGGGACTGTATGACAACCACAGCTATGCGAGGAATGGGGATGGAGTGTGGAGAACCCTGGAAAGAAGTCAGACACCGGGTGTGTTCCTCAGAGTCACATCGTGCCTGCTGGACTCCGCATGGCCTGTCTCGGTTACCTTACTCCACATACACAGGTACCTCAGGGGAGATGGGGTACATCCTAAGAAATCCTTGGCCATGCTGAGGGGAATATAGTTGTCCTAGTACAGAGGTCCCCAGGATTCAGTAGCTTGTATACAAGGACCAACAGCTCGAGGAAAGATGTTTCCAGGCCACTAGAAGCAGCCCTGACCCACTGGGAGGCTTCCTTGAGTCATAGTTTGGAAGACTGGAATTTGGAGGCCATTCCTCAGGATCAAACTTTGACTCTAAAAGCCATCTTTCTGCCTGCCTGTGCAGTGACACCTTCAGGCTGGCTTGTATCCTCCTTTGCAACCTCAGCATGGGTCCCCAATGGGGCTTTGGGATGTCCCAGCAACTCCGAGACAGCCTGCTTCTGCATCCTCCACCTTAAGAGTTGGGGACGGGGGTGGGGGTGGCTTGACTGGGCTTTGATAAACCCTATGACAGAATAGCCAGGGTCCCCTGTGGGACTAATGATAGGAATTCCTCTCAGGACTCCTGTTGGGAGCATGGAAGGAGAAAAGGGCATAATGCCAAGTGTTCCTCCGTGCTGTCACTAGGACAGGGGTTTTTCCACCCACTTTTCTGGCTTTGGTATCGATTGCAATAGAGAGGAGGCAGGTCAGAGGAGAAGGGAGCCACTGAAGAAGAAAGGGAAAAGAGAACAGAACAGGATAGCGGTGGGGCCAGAGAGGGTGAGTGAAAAAGCAAAGGAGAGTACAGGACACTGGAGCTGAAACATGAAAAGGGAGGTGGTGGGTGGAATTGGGTGGCACTTGGCTTTCTTGGTGCTTGGGAGCCAATAGAAGGATTTGCCCCTGGGATCCATCTGGAGCTCAGGGCATCTAGCCCAGAGAGAGCAGAGCAGGCATTCCCTGCCATTTGAAAGTAGACCCCTGCGTCCCATGCAGTATGTGTGAGCAGGGCAGAGCCTCCTTCTGCTCCCTGTGACTCAGCCAGCCTGGATGTACAAACCACAGGCACACTTCTCGTCCCTTTGTGCACACAGTGGCACCAGGTATAGGGGACCCCTTACAAAGCCTTCCTTCCTGTCCCTGCCCCTCGTGCTGCACATGCGGGGATAGATGTGGGCTGTTTGAGGTGATCCCCCACCCTGGGCTCCGTGCCCCCATTCCTGCCTTTCTTGGGTTCTGTCTCAGAAAAAGGCCTCACACAGAGTGGTGTTTGCAGCGGAATTGGAGTTGGATTTGTCTGTGTTGCCATGACAATAGTGAGAGCTGCCCCTGTTCTCTCGTCTTCTGCTCCTTTCACAGGCTGCAGATCTCTCTCTCTCTCTCTCTCTCTCTCTCTCTCTCTCTCTCAATTTCTCCCTCCCTCCCTTCCTCTCTTCCTCTTTTCTTCCCTCCCTCCCTCTCCTTCACCATCATTATTTCTAATTTCCATATAATTTGAACCCCTCCCTTGTTTCTCTTTCTATGCATGTTTCTCATTCAAGACCGTTGCCGCCTGCCAGCTCCCCACACCAGGAGCGGGGTGTCTTATGGCAATCCAGAGGTCCCTGAATAGGTTTGCTGTGACAGGAGGACCCTGGGCCTGCAGCACCCTCTGGGAATTTCTGTGTCCCATCTCACTTCATCCCTCAGTTCATTTCACCCCGGCACAGCCATCACTGAGGGCACCCCAGGCTCTTCTTTCCCACAGACCTGCCAGTTGCTTTCTTTCTTCCAATTTCTGGTCAAGATTTATCTCCTACAAGCTTCTCCCATTTAACTCCATCTGACCTCAAACATCAAGGTCCTTCTCAGCATATAAGTGCACTCCGGAGTACCGATCTGTCCTTGCCTCTTGCTACGTTCTCAGCTGGGCTTCTGCATCTAGCCTCCTCAGTAGCCTGGGGCAGTGGTTTTGTCTGTCTGGCCCAGCTTGTCATCCCCCCAGTTTAGATTGCGTCCCATAGCTGACCCTCCCACTCGCCACCCTGATCTCCCTGTTTACGGGGATGGACGTCCTAACCAGGGATTGCCGGCAGTGCTGCCTTTGAGATGGGAGACCGAGGTGCTGTCCTTTCCTTCTACTTAGGACAGTTTGTTCTGTGGGTTTCCTGGGGCCACAGTTCTTATCGCATGAAAAGAGGCTGAGAAATGGCTGGTAAGTCCACAGAGTTCTGGGAACTCCCTAGGGGTCAAGACATGTCATCCCTCCCAGAACAGAGCATCTTCCACCTCAAAGCCTGTCATAAATGTAGGTCTCCGTGGTGTCTGTGGTAAAATAGGAGGCGTTTATAGCTTCCCACTTGAGGCAACCCTGATTTGGATCCCCTGTATAGCAATGTCACCCAAGCGGTATCTGTCCAATACATGTGGTGCTGAATCTGAAAGGACGGCCAAAGCCAATCTTTGCTCTTAGAAAATTTAGTCAGCAGGAAAAAAAAAATCTCTGTGCTGTGAGGGAGGGGAGAGCATGTGGGGCAGCATGGGAGAAAGGGTGACACTGTCCAGGACAGGTCCGGACAATCTTCAGACAAGAGTCCAGACAAATCTGGAAAGAGGCAGAAAGCCCATCTTCCAGACAGGACAGACTAGCATTCCAGGCTAAGGAAGAAGCTGAGGGAGCTCAGGAAACAAGGGAGGGGGCAAGGTAGGAGGGAGGCAGGTGCCCCTTAGCCCTCTCACTCCTCTCCTAGCCTTTCCTTGGCAGGAGCCTTCAATGGAGCTGGCCTCCGCTGCCATAGTCCAGGGTGAGGTAGACAGATGCCGGGCTGACAGTACCCGTGTTCCTTAGTCCCCACCCTCCACTCGCCATTGGTCTGAATTCTGCACTGCAAGCACGCCGGTCCCTCCATGCACACAGGGGACTGGTTCAAGGGCCCCTGCAGATGTGATAATTGGAGGATGTTGGAGATTCTTACAGAAAATAGTAATTTGCATATAACAACACATTCCCTGGAACACTTTAAATCACCCCTGAATGGCTTAGAATATCTAGAACAGTGCAAATGCTATGCAAATAACAGTAAGAGTAACAATAAGAGAAACAGTCTGCGGGTGTTGTACAGGTGCGCTTTCTCACCTGATGTTTATAATCCTTATTATTAAAAAAAGAAACACTTGCAAATACATAAAAGCATCACACACCCAAAACAGCCAGACCCAGAGTTTATGTGACTCAGGGAACTGCAGTGCATCTAGACCAGGCATTCGGAATGGGAGCTGTGGAGCTTCACATTAAACTTTACATCCTCAGTATCAAACCCAAGAATTCCTGAGAGAATCAGGACTAGGAAAACAATTAGCCTTGTCTCTCCTCTTTCCTACCTGGTGTTAGTACCTGCACTCAGTGGGTCCTCGTCCCCTTCAAGTTAGTCTTTCTTGTTCTACCGTCTTCCTGTCACGCTGTACCCACATTCCATTTGTTCACCGATGTGCTACTGGCTAGGTCCCACATGTGACAAAGATTATACGATTTAGTTCTTTCTGAGATTGTATGACCCCGCTTAACACTATACGTTGCCGAATCCTTGTGCTACTCCCAGAACTCGGGCCTGACTGGGACAGTGAGGGAATGAAGATGTGACAGACACAGAAATACAGGATGTGGGCGGCCCAGACTCTGCTGGAAAAACTGCTATGCCCTGCAGTTGGACAGAGGGGTGGGCTCATGCAACAAGGAGTCAGGGTTGTTACCTAGAGATAAACAAGGAGGCAGCGTTTATGGCGTATGTACATCTGGACCAAGGAGGCAGGCCTAGCGAGCAGTAGGAGGAGTCCCTGCAGGGGAGCAGTCTTTAGGCAGTGACATGGCAGGACATCCACCCCTCACCCTCCCCCCTCACCTCCGCACACCCTGTCAACACTCGCACTCCATCCCCTAAGGAGGGCTTTGCCATTTTTCCCTCAGCTTCATCCTAGTAGGGAAGATTCTGCCATTCATCCATGAGTCTGAGGCTCTGGCGTCCTTGCCATGGCTGTGCGCATGTCAATAGTACACATTCACTCAGGACTTTACTCAGAGCTTCCTCTGCTCCCTGCATCCTAAGTCCATCCAATTTCCTGCATAAATTTTAAATATAATCCTCATTAGCCACTCATCTGTTGATGGACAGTTAGGTTGGTTTCAATTCTTTGTTATGGTGAACATATACATACATATATATTTCCTTTGGCTGAATCCTTGGATGAACTTGTGAATATGAAGGGACGATTAAGCCAATAGCTGACTCTTTCTGTCAAAGGCATAAGTAAGATAAAGAAATCAGTGAGAGGTAACTAGTGAGGCATGCCTCACCAGTTTAGGGCTCAATCTTCACAGATCTTTTATCTTTAATTGTTTTTTCCTGTATGTGTATGAGTGTTTGCTTGTGTGTAGTCTGTGTACCATGTGTATGCAGTGCCCACAGAGGCAGGAAGAGGGTGTCAGGTGCCCTGGAACTGGCATTATAGACAGTTGTGAGCCACCATGTGGATGCTGGGAATTGAACCCAGACTCTCTGGGAGAAAAGCCTATGTTCCTAACTGCTGAACCATCTCTCTAGCCATTACAGAGCTTTTAATACGTAAATGAGCAACCATCTAGGTAGAAAATGTAGCATTTGCATTGTGTGTGTGTGTGTGTGTGTGTGTGTGTGTGTGTGACTGAAAGAGCAGATGAGCAGATCCTGGGGTTGCCTGTATAGCTCATGTGTTCCTCCCTGCCATCAGCAATGGTTTCCCATTCATTTACACAGCCCCACAAATGCCCTTGCTAACGAAATGGCAGCACAGACCCACCCAACCTACTGGGCCACCCATGTTGGATCTGGATATCATGCAGATGACTGACACTCTAGCTAAGCCCTTGAGGCTTGAGTTTCTAGTCCCAGTTTCCAGGCCACAGAAGCCGAGCAAATAGTGTCTTTAGCCTTTCCTTTCAAGAGCCTCCTTGGTCCTATGAAAATTTGTATACTGTCTTACCCAGCTGTCTCTCCAAGTTCACAAAGTGAGGTCCTGCGTGGGCAGTGGCAGCAGCAGTCCTTGGGGGCATGGTAGAAAGAAATTCCCAGCTCTAACACACAAAGCTGTGTTCTTTGATGTAACTATTAGTCTAGAGTGGCTACAGAAGAGGCTCAGGGAAACAGGGTTATGGATAGGTCTGAGGGCCTAGGCAGCATTTTCCTTACAGGGCCTTCCGGAAAAGCATTAGTGTGAGCAGGAGGCAGAGAGGAAGGACTGAGGGGGGAACCCAGGAAATGCCTTCATGGGGACTTGAGGGGAAAGGGAGGCAGGACAGGGGAAAGGAGCAGTTTAGGACTGACAGCTCTGAGCTGCCTGGATCCTGGGCCTGGGAAGATGAGACCGAGGGTGTCAGGTCAAGTCGAGCAGTATTCACTCAGGATGGGCTAATCTGCATATCAGAATGCTCTCTCTAAGAACTGTCCTGGAAGGCTCCTCCCACATATGTTTTTAAACATCAAAACATTTTAATATGCTCAAGACTGAAAGTGTAAATAATATATCTGATGACCCAGAATCCCTGGGGTGGGTGAGGATCAGCTCTGTTTTAACAGCTTTCTAGGTGAGTCCAACGCACATGAAGGTATGTGAACCACTATTACTCCAAGAGCCGCTAGAAGGGCACTCTGTCTTGTCCGATGCTTGTGCAGAGGGCGCCTCCCAGGTGGCCTCCGAAGAGGAGGGCAGTGACGCAGTGGCTACCTGCTGCTGTCTTGCCCTCTCAGCTTGCCCTGCCACTGCCTGCTTCTCTATGCCTCCTCAGCTGAAGATGAGGACTGAGCTCGTAACCTCCCAGGATTCTTCTAGCCTCACTTTTTCTTGATTCTCTTCATTACCCTCTTCATTACCCTGAGGAAGTGAGGTGATGCGCGTGTGGAAGAGCCCAACATCTGGTATAAGGCTTGATAAATGCTGGTCGGATTTTAAATTGTTCCTGTGTCCTTCTGTTCCTGCTCAGACTTTACCTCTCCTTCCTGTCCCCCCGCAACTCTGTGCTTGACTCGGGTTCTAGGACCCCTCTTTTCTGGTGCGGTCCTTACATCCTTACAACCACAGTCAGGGATCTCCCAAATACGTCCTCAAGTACCAGGGTGTGGATTGAAGGATTGGATTGGTGCAATCATTCCCAGTCTTTATAGCCATTGGAAAGCCTGGGGACATGGTGACAGAGCTGGCTCGCTGGCCCTCTCTTTTGCTAAGCCCAAATTCCCTTTCCTTTTCCAAGCTTTAACTAGCATCCTCCGAGGACCAGGTTGGGGTATCTGAGCCCACAGGAGGACCTCTGGTTCTTCACTGCCTGTCACCTCCCAACTCTGCCCCCTCCCACCCAGCCCAGGGCGCCTCTGCCAACGGCTGGTTATTTATATCCTGGAGCAGCTGCTGACAGACAGCTGTGAGCTGGGAGGCGTCTGACAGGGACACAGCTAGGCAGAGATGACAGGGTGGTGGGTGGTGCTGTCATTCTTAGCAGGGACTACTGGGCACAGCTCCCCCACTTTCACCAGGAAGGTGAGACTGACTGACAGAGCATCTGGGTAGGGTCCCTCCAAGGAGAAGGAACAAGGGCTTGAACCCCAGATGCAGGAGGCAGCTGCAGTTGCGATAAGGCGCTTGCCTTTGAAGCAGGACGGGAACGCCAAGGCTTGCTTGGATACTTGCACATGGCACCTGCTCAGGCTGTGTGACCTTGCAAAGGTCATACCCAGACTGTGGGTCTCAGTAAAGCTAGGTGAGTGGGTGACAATTTCCGCCTGGCTGTGTGAGTGGAGAGGCCACAAGCACAAGCTCTCCCACTTGCTTGCTGTGTGACCTTGGGCAGCTTAATGTAACTTCTCTGTGCCAATTGCATCTCCATAAAGTGATGGTTCTTAATGTCACCTCTGGTCTAGGGTCTTTGTAGGCAGGAAATAAGATAATGGGTACATGTGATGGGTTGGAGCCAGGCTTGACACGCAAGAGGGTAAAGAGGATTGTATCAGAAAATACTACAGAAAAGGTGTGTGTGTGGGGGGGGGCAGGGGACTTTTAATATACATTGCAGGAGGAAGGTTTTCTTTTCTTTTCTTTCTTTCTTTTTTTTTTAACACAGATTTATGTATCATGTACCAACAGGTAGTCAACCTGCAGATTGTGAAAGGTACAGGATAAACCTACATTTATTTATAACCCAGGTCTTAGCCTCCAGTGTTTTCGTCTGCAATCTATTTGGGCCTGTTGTTGGCTTAATACAACAGGAGTAGCATACACTTGGAATTTCCACTTGGCAGGTGAAAGCAAGAGCACTGTTGGGAGTTTCAGGCTAGCCTGGTCTACATAGGTAGTACCAGGCCAACTAGGGCTAACTAGTAAGACTCTGCCTCAGGGGTCTGGAGGGGTGGCACAGCACTTGCAGCTCTTCCAGAGGGCCAGTGTTGAGTGCCAAGCACCCATGTCAGACCACTCAAAACCACCAGGGCACCCGATGCTCTCTTCGGGCACCTGTGCACACATGCGTACACTCACACATAGACTCATAAGTAAAAATTAAAACGAATATATTTTAAGCCAGTGAAGGGTCAGAAGCAGCTGTCCCCCTTTTCCTGCCCTGTTTCAATTCTCTCTTATCGCTCTTCTGGCTCTGTCTTCTTTTTAATACCACGCTGTTCTGGTTGAAGACAAATTCTGGTTTCAGAGAACATGGAACCCAGAGTGCGTAGCTGAGTCTCTGGGGACAGCTAAGCCTACAGCACCAGTGGGCTTTTAGGGACAGGGATTTTGAGAAGGTGGTGACCTTGGAGATAGGGGCAGGTGGCCCACTGGCTGGTGCCCATCTCATCCGCGCAGACTCACTGGATTTACAGCTGCTTCTTAGCGGGCGCCTAGAGCAGCTGAGCTGGCATGGATGGTTTCCCTGCTTTCTTACCAACCTTGGCCCTCCCGTTGAGAGGAGGGAAGGAGAGCGCAGAGCAAAGAGGGTTTGGGTTACCATGGAAACCACCGTAACACACTCTTAGCTTCTTTAGCTAATCCTTGATTTGCAGCAATACATCCATATCCACAACTTAAGTGAAAATACACACACACACACACACACATGCACACACACACCTTTAAGAAAAATATGTCAGCTTATTCTTTCATCGCAGCAATTAAGTCCAACGCTGGATCCAGGTACGAGGTGAGGCTGAGCTACTTTAAAGTCCTTGCTGTCATCTACTGTTCCTGGAAACCCAGGGACTGAATCCAACATCCAGATATTACCTAGAAGTTTGTAGGGAGCGTTGCATCCTCAAAGCTCCTAAGCCTTTGCTGAGTCATGAAGCCCCTAAGCCTTTGCTGAGTCATCATGGCCACGGGTGGAGGTGGAGACAGTTGTGTTGCCACTCACCAGGACCACAACACCCAAGAAACAAGAGCCTCCTGTCAGGAATTGACAAATTCAATAAACATCTGATCCCGTCATCAAGAATCACTCAACCCAAGCAATGGACGGTATGGCACAAATCATCCATTGCTGATAATGAAGGTCGCCAATTACTTAAGGTGACCCTAGGATGGTCTCTTTTTTTTGTTGTTTTGTTTTGTTTTTCGAGACAGGGTCTCTCTGTATTGCCTTGGCTGCCCTGGACTCTCTTTGTAGACCAGGCTGGCCTCGAACTCACAGCGATCTACCTGCCTCTGCCGCTCAAGTGCTGGGATTAAAGGTGTGCACCACCAACGCATGGCTGGATGTTGTCTTTTTTTTTTTTAAGGGGAGAAGTCAAAGCCTGGCCCTCAGAGAGAAAAGAAATTGACCTCAGACCATGTCCCTAACACTCCAAGGTCTCCATCTTCGCCACACACTCCAGCCACAGGTGGCTAATCTCTTGCCCTCACAGCGTCACCTGCCTGCTCAGCTGAAACACTGCCAGGATCCTGGATTCTGTATCCTTCTACCCTGCTTCAAGGCTGGCTTTTCATCTCCTCAGGCACACTTGGAAAGCATCCCTATTCACCTGAGAATCTAATTACCACTCCTTCTAAGCAGTGGGCGGCTTCTGTCATGCAAATGTGGCTGCGATTGTGTCAGGCAGGTTTTGTTGTGTTTGTTTGTCCTCCCCTGCACCCTTACCTCCACCTTTCAAGCCAGGGTTGCAGTTCCCCCCTTTTTACTGTGAAGGTTCCTGAGGTGTCCTTACCACCTCCACTTCCACCCGGCTCCCCACCAATCCAATCAGAAAATCACCTTGCTTAGCCACAGTGGATCCCAGGAGCCTCAGCAGGCCTATCTTGGGTAAACAGAAGGAAAGCTGAACAGCTGGTATTAGAATTTATTTTATTTCTTTGGAGGTGCAATCAGAAGGTTCCAGATAAGCTCTGGGAACAGCTGTGAGGACTGGACGAAGTTGGCCCTGAGAATGACAGCCGCGCCTACATGGAAAATGGGCCCCTTTGCAGGCCAGAAGGACACCCTGAGCCTATCTATGAAAGGCAGGAGAGGCACACACAGCTCAGTGCCAGTCACATTTGGACAGACTTGATGGGCCTGCTAGCCCTAAGCCACAGAATCCTTGGTTTGCATTGCTAAGAGCTCCTGCCTCTCTGAGTGGAGGCTACTGAGAAACTGGCTTGTTTTTTCCCTATAGGTTTAATGGCACTGTGCGCCAAGGGATGCTAAGGGAGTGCCCACCTTTCCTGGAGGGAAATCTAGGAATGGTCTCCTGACCTGACCCCTTAGAAAGCAGGGAGTTCCAGTTTAAAACACAAGCCCCATCTTTTTCCATTTATTCATTGAAAGACAAAACAACAACAACAAGGAATGCAGCTGGGCATGGGGTGCTTGTCTGTGCTTCAAGCTTGGGATGTGGAAAGCAGGAAGATCAGGGGTTCATGGTTATCTTCGGCTACAGACAGGACAACGTGAGACCCTTTCCCAGAATGAATATTAATTAAAAAAACCCATGCGCCTACTACATTCTAGGCAGTACTCTTGGTTCAGGGATACACATCGGTGAAAAACTGAAATATGAAAGAAACATTCACAAATGAATGAAATGTACTGTAGCAAGTGGCGACGAGCGGGTACCAACCAGGAAAACCCAGGAGGAAGATGCCAGAGCGGGATGCTGAAGCTGTAGTTTGGAGAGGTGATTCTTTTCCCCCTTTCTGGAAGCACTTCAATAGAGGTGAGCACCCACCTCTGGATGCAAAACCTGAGCACAGAAGCTTGAAGCTGACTCTCTCTGTGTGCAAAGGGCTCCCAGGCAGTCACAGGCCTGGCTGAGGTGTGCCTGGCTGTTGGGGCAGTTGGCAGCCATGGGGGTAGAACTGGGGGAAAGGGTGAGGGGAGGAGGAGAAAGTCAGCGCTCAGATGGCTTTGGGGACCATCTTGGATTTTGCCTTGAGTGACAGGGAGGCCACTGGGAAGTTTTGAGCAAAGAAGTAACAGGGCATATCTTTAAAGGGCAGTTCTAGCTCCTGCTTGGCCGCCTGTGTTGTGAGCTTGTGGATGCAGCAGGCAGAGGGCTTTTTTAGGGACACAGGGCCTAGGGGCCCAGGCAGAAACAGGAGACCCAGGCAGGAGCAGAGGGCCTGCCTGGGTGGGAGCCGCAGTGAAGGCAGGAAGTCCTAGGAACTAGGATAAATGTCTCCAGCATGTGGAGGATGGAGGTGGAAGGGTTCAAGGGCAAGGCCTTGTTGAACAATTCGAGCTACCATTGACTGTGGTGGGAAAGGATATAGGAAGAGCAGGCCGGGGGAGGGGATCAAAGCCCCATGGGAGGAGGCTGGCTTTGAGATTCCTCTAAGATAACCAGGTAGTGAAAGCACGGTGGTCAGCAATTGGAACCTGAAGTGGAGGAATCTGGTGTCCAGCTGCACACAGATGGAACTGACTGTGGTGAGGGTGGAAGAGCTCCCTTGTCCCTGGAGTGCTGCGGGGGCTGAGAGCCGAGGGCGCCAGGCAGGCCTAGCGTTCAGCGCTTGCAGCACAGCAGATCAGTGGAAAGGGAGGATGAACCATCTGGGTAAACTGAGGCTTGGATCTCAAACATTCTGATTGTCCCACCTACAAAACTCTCAGATCTTGGAGGAGGGAAACCAAGGTTACCTTTGGATCCTTAAAAGGAAGGTAGAGAGAGCAAGGCTAAGGCAACATGCGGTGTCACCTCAGTTGCTAGGGTTCCGTTCTCCCCGTTGTCTGAGAATGGAGGAGCTGCCGTCTCTGAGGACTCGGAAAGTAAACTCAGCCACTGTCACTGATGTCAGAGGGGTGGCCTGTCATTGTCTACAGTATACAGCGGGTCCTCTTATTCGTAGATTAGCCAGGGCTCAGGTGACTTTGTCCGTTAACACCAAACAACTTGTAGCTCATATGCTCCGTCCTGGCTAAGGTCAAAGGAGACGCCGGTTGCCTTCAGCTGTTAGCTCTCTCACTGAGACACAGACTCCTTCCGCAATCGTTTAATACCTTACTTTCCGTACATTTGTGCTTCTTATTAGTGATTTTGCTCTTTACAAGGTCTGTGAGCACGGTGCCAATGTGCAGCTTAACCTCCCAAGTATAAGCAGGCTGTGGTGGTAGCTCGTGGAGATTATATGTGGGTTTAGGTGAGTCTTATGCAGGTGTGGGTTCTGGGTGTTAGTCGTGAGTTTGACATTAACAGATCAACAATATATGTTAAAAACAGAAACACATGTAAAAACAAGCTTAGGTATTGATTGTTCTGGAAAGCGGCTCTCAGAAGCGTAATCTTGTGCCTGTGTTTCCTCTCTGGGCAATACTTCTGTATGTACAGTGGCTGTTAGCTAATTCAGAGTTTGTAGGCACTCATGGAGCACAGCCACCTCAGAAGGACCACAAGAGCTCACTTACGTCTCTGTCCTTACAAGCTCTCATGGGAAGTGGTGTTGGGCTTGTAAAGCCACAGGGTGCTGCACTACACCTTTGAAACCATTCTCCTGTCATTTGGGGTAGCTATTTTCTTTCTCATCTCCACTATTATTTTGATATAGCTACATAATTAATTTTCAACACAGTTCAGTTTATTATATTTTAGGTTCTTTTAACTTTCTGCTAATTTTTTTTTATTTAACACAGTAAAGTTGACTTTTGTGATATTCGGGCACCTGGGCTTGAATCTACTGCCACTGTCACAGTAGAGAACAACACCTGACAAAATCCCTTTGTTCTGCAAATTTTATGGCAGCCCCTCTCCTTACCACTAACCTGGCAACCGTGCATCTATTTTTATCATCCCTATAGCTATGCTTTCCAGAATGTCATGTTTAGGGAGTCAGATTTAACATTTTGGTTCTGACTTCTATCAGCTAAGAAAACATATTTAAGGTGCACCACTGTGACGCTGTTTGTGTCAAACTGTGTTTCCTTTTCTTTGCTGAGCACTCCTCCGTTGTACAGAGGTGTTGCAGTCTGTTATGTGTTGGTCGGCTAAAGAACTCTAGGTTCTTCTAGCTCAGTGAAACTGAATAAAGCTACTGTGCACTTCCACACTCAGGCTTTTATGTGAACATGAGTTTCTGTTATTGAGCAAAGAACAATGGAGTTGTAGATCATATAGTAATGGTATGTGTGACATCACAAAAAGTTGTCCAAGTGTCACCTAGGCGGCTGAGCCATCTGCTCTTTCACCCACAATATCAGAGAAGCCGCAGCCTCTCCTTGGCCTCCCCAGCATGGCTGCTGTCACTTACGGTTAGTTATTTGCCATTGTAATAGATTCTCACACATTGTGTGGTTTTCATCCAACATTTCTCTAACAGCTAACGCTGTAGATACATTCTCAAATGGTGGCTGTTGCCCCTTGTGTCTTCTTTGGAGAGCTGCCTTTGGGTTTCTAGTGCTGTGAAGGGACACCATGACCATGGCAACTCTTATAAAGGAAAAGCTTAAACTGGAAGCTGGCTTACAGTTCAGGGGTTTAGTCTATTGTCATCATGGAGAGACACATGACAGCAGGAAGTCAGGCATGGTGCTGGACAAGGAGCTGAGAGTTCTATATCCAGATCTGGAGGAAACAGAAAGAAATAGTGACAATGGGCTTGGCTGGAGCTTCTGAAAGCCTCCCCCCACCCCCCAGTGACACACTCCCTCCAACAAGGCCACACCCACTCCAACAAGGCCACACCCACTCCAACAAGGCCACACCCACTCCAACAAGGCCACACCCACTCCAACAAGGAAACACCCACTCCAACAAGGCCACACCCACTCCAACAAGGCCGTACCTCTAATAATGCCACTCCTATGAGCTTATGGGGGCCAATTTTCATTCAAGTCATCATATACCTTTTCTGATCTTTTGTCTACTGTTGTCTTTGAGTGTTTATCTTCTTATTGATAAATTTTGTTGTTGTTTTTTTTTTTTTTGTTTTGCTTGGAATTTTTGTTGTATTTTGTTTTCAAGGCTAGTCCATGCTAGCCTTGAGCTTCACTGTATAGCCCAGACTGCTTCAAATTTATAATCCTCCCACCTCAGCCTGCCAGTGCTTAACTAGAGGTATGTGCCACCATGCCCAGTAATTGTTGAGTTCTGAGAGGTTAATATATATTCTGGATCTACACCCTTGGCCAAGTGTGTGATTTGTAAGAATTGTTCCCTGCTTGTGACTTGATTTCCTTTTATTATTAGGGTCATTTGCAGAACAAATTTTTGAATTTTGATATCTAGTTTATCTTTTTTCTTTTGTGGATTGGTTACATGTTTAGAATTTCACATAGAAGCTCTTTGCCTAACCAAGGTCACAAGGATTCTCTCCCATGCTTTCTCATCTAGAAATTGTATAGTCTCATGTTTTACAAATGATCTACATGTTACATGGCCCATTCAAAATCAAGTTGGGGTTAATTTTTGTGTAAGTTGTGCAGTTTAGGTTGTTGTTGTTTTGTATGTGTGTGTGTGTGTGTGTGTGTGTTGGGGTGATCTTTTTGTGCACTGTGTAAAGGTTGTCTTTGTATTGTTCAGATGGTTATTTGTATACCAGCAGAGAGCTGAGTACTGTCCGGACTTTGGTATTATTATTCTTTTTTGTTTGTTTGTTTGTTTGTTTTTGAGACAGAGTTTCTCTGAGTAGCCTTGGTTGGTCTGAACTCTCTTTGTAGACCAGGCTGGCCTCGAACTCACAGCGATCTGCCTGCCTCTGCCTCCTAAGTGCTGGGGTTAAAGGCGTGCGCCACCACAACTGGCCTGGTACTATTATTCTTATGGCTTATCACCTGTCTCGGTATCTTGTAAACATACACCTCCCTTACCTTCTGATTGGCTTAATAAAGATCTGATAGCCAATAGCTAAGCAGGAGAGGAAAGGCAGGACTTCCGGGAAGCGATAGGGATTGTAGGAATAATCAAGATTTTGAAGATTCACCAGCTTGACAGGGAGGTGGAAGGAACAGGTGTTGGGACTGAGTGAGAGAGAAGTAATGGGCCACATAGCAGGATGTGGGCTAGAGTAGTCAGGTTAATCTAAGTTAGACAAGCAAGCAGGGAGGTGGCCTTGCTGTAGTGCCGATGCTTTTATATACAGTAATATTCAGTCCAAGACAGTATGATGATATGTATGTATATATGTATACACACATATATACATATATATACACATACATACATACATTCACATATATATATATATATATATATATATATTTGGTTGTTTCAGGACTGTTGTTTCTTTGTGTGTGTATGTGTTTTAAACCCACTAAGAAAAAGATGGAATTCCACAATGGGTTGAAATTGTGCAAATGGGAAACCTATGGAGAAGAAGGGATTGGAGAGACGGCCTACCTACTAGGCACTTCACCAGCATCTCAAAACCAGAGTGTCAAAAGTGCATAAGTCAGAGAGTCTGGCAGAGGCTCCGCCCTTTGCAGGAGTCATTACATGGAGAACGGGCTGTTGAGCCGAGCTCATGCAGTGCCCTCTGGGAAAGGCTGAGCCTCATCACTGGTCAGTGACACCGTGCGGTGAGGTCCTGGCTGTCCCAGGGCTCTATCTCCTAGGACTCTGAAAATGAGCTAGATGCTGCAGCCTGGGCTGGAAGCCAGGCTGACTCATCGGCCCGGGGTTGTTTTATTTGCTCTCACAGCAAACCCTATGGCAATAACGGCACCAAGGTGTCCCGGTGCTTTGACTTTCTCTCCCTGGGCTCCTAATGGAGATTGGCAGAATCCAGCATGCAGGTAATTCCATTGTCAGTTTCAGCAGCTTCCTGTACCTCATTAGACAAAAGCAGAGGCAAATGAGCAGAGAAGGAATGTCAGCCCTGCAGTGGGGCCTGTGCGAGCAAGCAGCTTCCAGGAGATGGCAAGGTAGCCAGGGAATTATCTGGGCCATCCCACCAGCCCCTCTAGCCCTTGGATACAGGATGCTGGTATAAACTGTTCAGTGTGGGCTTCACGCTCTTGGCTTTGAGTGACAGGGCAAGGGGTGGCTATGACCGTCTTTGGGGCTATTCAACCCTTGGGTCACAGGCTCCTCCTGGTATTTCTGGGTAATTTAGGGTAGAGCAATGAGTGTTGGGATTACTGTGGGTGACATGGTTTGTTTCCCAAACCGTGGTTGGTTCCTAGTCTAACATGTTGAAAAATGGCAGGGTATTCAGAAGGTGGGGTTCTGTAGTGCCTGGGTTAGGGTCGCCTTTGGGAAGGGGTTAATGGTGGTCTCATGAGTGGATTAGATCTTACGCATAGATTAGTTCTCATGAGGGTGGGTTCCTGTAAAAGGGTCAGTCTGACCTGCTTTCACTTTCATCACCTGACCTTTCTTGCACACGCACTCTGTCATGTGATATGGGCACACACACCCTTGTGTGATATTGCCATCCAGAAGGTCACCACTAGGTTCACAGGATATGGCTGCAGGATCTCAGATGTCCAGCCTCCAAAATTGTGAAGTAAACACATCACTTTGCTGTATAAGGCACACAGCCTCTAGCCTGCGGTACTTCTAATGGGAACTTGCCATAGACCAAGACATGCGTAGTCAGAGCCTTGTTTGATTTAAACAGTCCAGGAAAGCAAGATGGTACCAGTAACTATTGTTGTATCCTCACAAGCCAGAGGGACCAGGCAGCTTCCTTCAAGCTCTTTCGTAAGGATCCTAATGCCATTTTCAAAGGCCCCCTTCTCCTAAGACTGTCACATTTGGGAGTTTGTGAATTTGGGGGAGGGGGCTGGGACACCAACATTCAGACCACAACAACACCTAACATTAGCACATACAAGCTTGATATGGAAACAAACGTTCGTCAGGGAAGTATCTGTCTTTGGCCTAAGGCAGCAGCCTCTTTGCTTTCTGTTTATGTCTTGGATGTGTACAACTCACACACATATTCACACCCACCCACCACTCTCATAACACACAGCACGCACTCAGACACCCATGCCACAAACACATCCACATAGGCATACTCTTAGCTATGTTTGTCCAAACGCTCGCCTCTTCCAGCTTCCAAGTACAGGAAACCTCTCCCCCCCACCCCCAAAATTATTTTTTAATTATTGTGTGGATGCTCATAAAGTCTTTTTACAATTAATTTATTTATTCACTTTACATCCTAATCGTAGCCTACTCTCCCTCCCTCTTCCCTGTAACCCCCTCCCTTACCCCTCAGAAAAGGGGGGCCCCCACCTACCCACCTGCACATCAAGTCGCATCAGGACTGAGTGCATCCTCTACCATGGTTTCGAGGCAGCCCCCTCAGGGGGAAGTGACCAAAGCAGGCAACATAGTTCTTGTCAGACATAGCCCCCGCTCCCCTTACTAGGGGACCCACATGAAGACCAAGCCATCCATCTGGTACATATGTTTTGGGGGCCTAGGTCCAATCCATGCATGGTCCTTGGTTGCTGTTTCAATCTCCGAGAGCTCACTGGGTCCAGATTAGTTGGCTCTGTTGGTCTTCTTGTGGAGCTCCTGTTCCTTCCGGGTCCCTCTCTCCATCCTCCCACTCCTCCACAAGGCTTTCTGTGCTCCTCCCAATGTTTGGCTGTCTCAGCATCCATTTTAATTCATTTCTGGGTGGGGCCTCTCAGAGGACAGCTATGCTAGGCTTTGCAGGAAACCTCTTGACCACAAGTGGTCACTCGAATGCCTGCCCTTACTCTACGGGTATGCATCCTTTTACACACGCTCTGTCCGGCAGGCTCCTATCTGGCCACGCTAGTGTCCACATAGCAAGTCATCTCTCCCACCTCCTTCATGCCATTGACATGCAGCACCTGTCTTGTCTTTTGCTCATTGCACTCTGGCTTCGACTGGGTGAATGCCAGAGTCTGCCTGGCACAAATCCCAGAGCAACAGCCCAGAAGCAATTGTCCAATGGGAGTGAGCCTCCACAAGCCCAGAATGGGTGTCTGCCAAGTCAGGAAGAGCCATCAAGGAAAGAGGTCTCGGGAGGTGGCCAGGCTCCTCCTTCCAAGTGCTCTAAGCAGGCCTGGGATGAGGTGAGCCCTTTCAAGCCCTTCCTTTATTCTCCTTTAATGTCTGGGCCCTTTGAATATTCATGGCCTTTCTTGACCTAGAAGAACAAGTGAGGGCTGAGCCAGCTTAGAGAATCCTAAGTCAGGATCTGGGCTACTGTGTGTGTCTCTAGCCTTTGGCTGTGCGTCATAGCTATGTCCTAAAAATAGTCCCCCAAAGTCCAACCATCGGAAGCTCACCCCCTGCTGCAGCCATGCTGGGAGGTGGTAGGTTGGACACTAAGAGATAGCGCCTGCTGAGAGTCCCGTAGGTCACTGAGGGGCGCTGTCCCTGGAAGAGATTGAGATAGTTCTTCTGGGACTCTGAATTGCCTCCCAGCTTCCTTCTTCAAGATGTGAGCTCTTTCTTCCACATGTGCTGTGGTCGACCCTCTCCATCCCCGGGGTTCCTCATCAGAGCTGCGTCAAGGCCAGTGTCACGTCCTTGAACCTCCAGAACCATGAACTCAATAAAACTTCTTTTCTTTATTAACTTAGCTTGCCTCCGGTATTTCATTATATTAAAACAGAGGGTAGTAATAATATAATCACTATAGCCTCATAAGTTAGAACATGCCCAGAAACTAAAAAACAACCCCCCCCCACACACACACAAAAGCTTAACTAAATAAATAAATGTGACTGCTCATTACCCTGTGAGACAGGACAGACAATGCTCTGTCCCTTTGGGTTTTCTATAAGTTATAAGGAGATGTGCAGAGGTGAGGGATTTTTTTGCTATCATTGTGAGCGAAGCAGGTAGGTGGGCCCTTCTCTTCCCAGGTCACACGCTACTGGCTCTCTCCTACCCCCATCTTGTACTAACTGTCATAAGCAAAAGGACTCAAGCCCGTCACGCCCCTGCTGGTGCCCTGTGCTGGGGCCTTCTCTTCTGTCTGCCCAGTGCCCAGGAAGTGAGCATCTGCAGCCTGCAGCCAGGGAACCAGAGGTTCTGAGAGGCTGGGCAACTCACCCCAAGTCTTACAGCTGTAAATAGCCGAGCCAGGATTTGATCTCCGGGCTTTGTTTCTCACGCCCATGCCTTCTGCAGCAAACTAAGCTTCCGTGTATATATTATCACCAGCCAGGGAACGCACATTCCAGGCACTTATTGGTTGCCTAAGCCTACATAACCTTCTTTTCTATGTCCACTTCTCAATGTTAAGCTGTATGCCAGACTGTACGGACAGCAGGAACCGTGTTTACTGAGTTCATTTCACGGTGTTTAGCATACTTCTGGGAATAGATAGATTACTTTTTAAAAATAGTAATGGCTTCATAAATTTCAAATGGAATCTGGAGTCAAGAGACAAAGTTCTACTTCTGTTATTAGAAAAGAAGAAACTTGTTCAGAGCTGGTCTGAATAAAAGGCCGTTTTCAGGTCTGGGGAGTTGGCTCAGGGGGTAAAGCGCTTTCTGTTTTCGTATGGAGGCCTCGGTTCAGATGCCCAGCACCCATACAAGGGAGGCATCGCAGCAGCATGCATCTGCAAACCAGTCACCAGAGAGACAGAGACAGGTGAGTCTGGGGCCTTTCTGGGCAGCTGGTTTAGCCAAATTGGTGAGCTCCAGGTTCACTGACTCTGTTGTGAAAAATTAGGTGGAGAGAAAGAGAGGAAAACATTCAACATTGACTTCTAGCTTTCAAATGCACACACACACACACACACACACACACACACACACACACACACAGAGAGAGAGAGAGAGAGAGAGAGAGAGAGAGAGAGAGAGAGAGAGAGAGAGAGAGACAGAGAGCACACGTGCCAGCTAGACCAGAACTAAAGCTCTCACTCACAAACCTAACTTTGCTCTGATAATTTCCTCTCTTCACCCTCAATTTTCTCAACTGTACAGTGAAGTCCTGGATGTGGTAGTCTCTTGGGTGTCTTCCAAACATGACTTTTAAATGTCTACTGCTTTGCGCGGTACTGAGTGGAAGTGATGACATAAAATTATTCCGTGTGCTTACTGACAGGAGCACTCCCAGAATGCTCTTTCCTGCTTCCTCATGTTCCACTTCCTGTACTGATCCCTAAGGAGTGCACAAACCAAGATGAGGAGTACCCTCATCTAAGAACGAAGATGGCCCTCGTCAGCTCTTCTCCAGCACAGCCAGCTGGTGCTTCCCAAAGCTGTGGTCAGTCACCCTATCTGTGTACCACGCATGCCGTGTGCTGAACACTCCCTGTGTACCTAATGAGCTTGTGTTAGGATACAGAAGTACGTCTGATGAGATGCCTAGGAGGCTCTGAGAAAGAGGGCCTATGAGGATGTGGTGGTCAGACTGTCATGGATTAATAAACCTCCAGAAACCTGCTGGCCGAAGGGAGGGAGCTAGGCTCTCGCTAACAGGGAGACAGTAGCAGTACAATCTAGCCTATGAATCTGTACCCAGAAGCAGCAGATACTTAAGAAGACAACATCTCTGGCCAGGCGGTGGTGGCACATGCCTTTAATCCCAGCTCTCGGGAGGCAGAGGCAGGTGGATCGCTGTGAGTTCGAGGCCAGCCTGGTCTACAAGGTGAGTCCAGGACAGCCAAGGGTACACAGATAAACCTTGTTTCAAAAACAAAACAAAAAGAAGAAGAAGAAGAAGAAGAAGAAGAAGAAGAAGAAGAAGAAGAAGAAGAAGAAGACACAACATATCTGTCCTGGGAAAAACTAGTCTGGTAGAAGAAAAATCTAGATTTGGCCACTGCTTGGATCCAGGCAAGTCACTTATTTTCACAAGCTGTAGTGGCCCCAATTTCTACATAACCAAATCTTTTGGATTTCACCATTTGTAAGTATAATCAAAAGCCGTGGATCAGGGGAATGGGTATAGGCACTAAGGCTCCAGAGTTTCTGGGGGAGAATTACTGAAGTCTTTGTCCCCAAATATTTCTCTCTGGGCCAGTATTCCAAGGATAGAAGCGACCTTGACATTCCTCTTCCAAAGCCCACAATGACTATCTCTGTCTTCTGTCCTTTCCAGTCACATGTCCTGTCTCCCTTGTGAGTCTCATACCCATAGGAGTCCTGGTCCCAGCAGTGACTCATAAATATTTAATGAACAGATATGAGATGGGACCAAAGTCTGATTTGTAGAGTTTGCCACTTGCCAAGGTGTAAATGCTCCCACCATGACCAGTATACCAAATAGGACGGCGCTAACCCAGAGCCAGAAAGAGAGCTAATAACAGAGAGCTATACGGTATTTCTACCACACAGAGACCATCACTCTGAATGGCTGCAAGAGCACAGACATAGATAAAACACAGCCAAGAATCAGGAAGTGATGGATCTCTTTATTACCGTGCTTTTAATAAAATTTATTGAACTGTAACTTTGTGTCAGTTTTTTTGATGGTGTGATTAACAATCTGTTCATTAAATTCTTGAAAAAAAAAGTCAGTCCTTCCTTTCCAAGCAGAGCTGTACAGCCCTAGGTTTGCAGGAACATGTAGCTCTGGGACTTTGCTTAGACAAGGTCTTGCCTGGACAAGGTTAGGAAGTAAAATAAGGGCATTTGCGCTTGCGTTCTGCATTCAGTGTGCCTCCTTTAGTTTTCTGTCAGTAGGATTAGACTTCCTAGCTTCTCCCTCTTCTGTAGGAACAGTATTGAAAGAGTTAAGATCTGGGCTGCCAGGACAGATTGTGGTTAATAGATTCCAGCCCAAATTTAACTTTCACAGCAGCTCTGTGAGGGATGTGGGGCAGCGGGGCTCTGATGGACAGGCAGCCTGTGGTGTCTGTTTGCTTTTCCTTCTCTGTGGCCGCATAACCAGCTGAAGACCTTACACTCCCTTCAGGGTTTGTTTTGACTCACTGTGTGTGTGTGTGTGTGTGTGTGTGTGTGTGTGTGTGTGTGTGTCAGGGCATCATGATGAGGAAGGCCTGATCAAGGGACTTAGGCTGTGACAGTAGGAGAGGGTGGTGGAGGTTCCCAACGTCATGGCTGTCAAGAAGTAGAGAGGCTGCTGGACCAGGAGGCCGGGCAGTACCTTCAAAGGCCTGCTCCTAGTGACCTGCCACCAGTGAGGAGCCACCTCACAGTGCTTCCACAGCCTCCCAAAATAGAGCTACCAGCTGGGGGCACAAATGTTCATAACAGGGACAGATTCAAGCTCTAATATCAACTCTCTCTCTCTCTCTCTCTCTCTCTCTCTCTCTCTCTCTCTCTCTCTCTTCTTTGCCTCCCCCGCCACCTCCTTGCTTTTTCTTTCTCCCCTCCCCCCTGCCCTCTTCTCTTTCTTTCCTCTCTTGTCTTTGACAGGGTCTCATTATATGGTCCGGGATGGCCTCAAATTTGAGAACCTCCTGCCTCCACCTCCCAAGTGCTGGGATTACAGGCACGCAACACTATGCCTGGCCATAGCCAGCGTTTTCTGTAAAGGACTGGAGGAGTAAATGTGTTGGGTTTTTCAGGCCATAGACAATCTGTTGAGGTACTTGCATAGCTGTTCTATGGTGGCCTAGAAGCCTCTCGGGGCAATATGGAAGCAAGCATGTGTTGTTATCTCCCAATAGGCATTATCTCTGGACAATGATAATTGAATTGTATAGAACGTTCACATGTCACAAAATGCTACTATGCTTTTGACTTTCCCCAACCACATTATACTGAATGTTGTTGGTTTTGTTAGGTTAGATGCTTTCAATGTATTTTCTATGACATCCTCAATTGATGTATTGTTTATGGAGATAACTCCACTGAGGAACATGTTCCTGTTGTAAAAATGTTATCTGTGCCTTTTGGCACCTCCCCAGCAAGAACGATATCTCTTTCCTATGACGTCTTAATAAACATGAATTTGTACAGCATTTAGCTATTACCAGGATTCCAGCTGTTTCTGGAATTTACTATTGTAGTGGTTCCGAAATATTTTCTTTTCATTACATGGTGTATTAACAACTTCTCAGGCCAGAAAATACAAATAAAAATATAGACACTTTCTTAACTCAAAGGCCAGATGAAAATAAGCCTCGGGCAGAATATGACCCACAGGCAAAGCTTAGCTACAGAAGTCTTTCCCCAAGCCTTCAGAATTGAAGTGCTGGCTCTCTTTCGGCTATCTTTGTTAAAGAGAAAGGAGGGGGGCAAAGCTAGCCCAAATCCTAGTTCCAGGTGCTAATGCAAGTTTAACTCAAGGGGCCCATGGCCATAAGACCCTGCGATGGGGCCTTGCATGGGGAGAGAGACTAGGCTCAGCTGTGCCCCTAAAAGGAGAAGCTGGAATTGATAATGAAGGATTGGGGGTAGGGGGAGGAAGAGGTGTCAGTGTATGAAAAAAAAAGGTTTTGTTTTTGTTTTTGTTTGTTTGTTTTTTGGCTAAACTGATTTTCTGCAAGCCAGGGTTCTTGCTAAAGCGGGCTTCTGTAAGGATGGGGGGGCTGTCAGGGGGGCTGTGGGGCGGGGAAAGCTTTGGCCCTTTGAAGCAGTGAACACAGGGGGTTTGGCTGTAGTTTTGGTCAAGAGCCGAGCAGTCTTTGCCATTCGAAACGCTCAAAAGAGTTTAGGGAGTATGGCAGAGCCTTTACCAGCTAGGCATAGAGATGGGTTTGAGTTATCCACGTGAGAAGATGAACAGTTGAGAGGCCGCAAAGCGTTTGCTTAGCTGGGTGCTAGCCACAGCATGGGGGTCGGTTGGGGAGAAGGAGGCAGGGAATAGAAGATGAGCTATCCTTCTTACACATTCCTTCCTTCCTTCCAAAAAATCACCATCCTGACAGATGTACCAGTGGGAACAATTCTAGAGAGAAAAGAGTTAAGGCGTGCTACCCCACAGGCCAGAAGGGGAGACAGACCTGAGCACCCACCACCACTCAGACACGGGGGTGGGGGTGGGGGTGGGGGGTGGGGGTGGTGGGGTGGGGGTGGGGATGGAGTGGGGTGGGGGGGTGGAGGAAGAGCTGAGGGAGCTGTCTGGTAGGTGGTGGTGAGAAAGGCATCCGGGTCCCCTCGATGCCTGTCCTGCAGCCACACATGGCTTCTCTGGTTCCCACTGCCCTCCCAAGCTGCTTTTTCCTGTAGCTGCCTGCTGGAGAGGGAAACACAAATGGAGCATGAAAAAAAAAATCAGCAAAATAATTACAGGTTACAGGAAATCAATTGAAGCTGTGTAAATAGCTTGAGGCAGGTAGCCGAGTCAGGCTTAACACCCAGGCTTCGCTAGAGCTGCAGTGCGAGCCCCATGACAGGAACTGAAGCGCCCCGAGCCCCATGACAGGAACTGAAGCGCCCCGACTGAGATGCCTGGGGATCTTGATGGGAGCCCCGTGCCTGTCTCAACCAGCCATGTGAACACGGGCTGCCCACTCTCTCCCTGAGAACGGTTCATCACCTAGGACTCCGCACTATCATTCGGGCTACTTGTATCTCCTGGATGGCTGAAGGTCAATGCGCTAATGATGGGAACATGCTTGGGAAACTATACAGAACTAGACAGATGGATCCGTTACTTCCTGTCTTGAATCCCTTGCCTTCTTTACATCTCTGTCACCTGTTCGTGGGCCAGTGCTAGACACCTGCAGCCTGGTTTTCTATAGTAGCCTGGCCGGGTTCACTTGAATCCCTCATAGGGCCGTGGCTGGCATGGTCTTCTGATCACCCTCCTTGGGGCACCTAATTTCTGAGGGCCAGGGGGAATGTGTGACTGAGGGCTGAGGGTGGAGGTAGTTTGGATGAAGAGAAATGGGGAACCCTGGGATGCGGCCTCAAGAAGCTTTGCCTGACCGCTCCCTGTTTGATGTGGTGAGGGGTCCGGGGAGCTCGTGTCCTGCCCTTCTGTGGCTTAACCACTCTGCGTGAAGATAGAGTTTGCTACTGTGAGGTAAATGGAGTGCAATGAAATGCAAAGCTGTGCACTTCTAACTGTGAACTGTAAGGCAGCAAGAGCCCGACTGGCTCGTGGTGCTGGCCAGGCTGGGAGCAGAAGGAGATCTTAAAGAGCACACTGGATTACAGCAAAGACAGAGTGCTGGGCTCCAGACCCGACAATCAGATAGGGTTATGACTTAAGAAGCCAGGGCCGCTGTGGAGGGGCATGCAGGGGAGAAGGTCCTGGCCAAGAGCATCTTGGGTACCTCTATTGGAAGGATGCTAGACAGTGGGGTTAGATAGGGCAAGACTTCTAAGTCTAGCCTGGGGTGGATGTGGTGTAATTTAGACTAATGGTGGGAAGGCTGATGCATTGTTGATTTTGCTCGATGGGTAATTTCAGAGCTCAGAAGTAGGGAAAATGAGAAAGAAGTGCACTGCCCTGGATTTTGTTTTGACTGGCCCTAGGGAACACTTGTTGGCAATGGAGTAACAGTGTTTGGAAAAGGGGGCACTGTCCACCTGGAGTGGGCCACATGTTGGGCCCCCTTCCACACGGCAGGCTGGGTGCTAAGCCGGAGGAAGAGGCAGTGGGAAAGCACTGCTTGGGAGAACAGGCTAGGCCTCTGGCCAGACTCAGGGACACTGGAGATGACACAATGAGCTCTCAGAATAAGGAGCTGCTGAAAGTGAAAGTCTCCAGTACAGTCTCAAATAACTGCACACAGAGACTGGACACGGCACACACGTGGGCACACACAGGTAAATGCCCTGTGTCCTCTGGGTCTGCCATTAGGCACCTAGACAGCTGATTCTCTCAGACACAGTGCCAATGCCACCAGGAGCCTTGGAGAGTTGACAACAGGGTGGCTTTGCCAGGCACATTGCAAAGTCTCATGGAGAAGATAGGACAGGGATCCCCCTCCCGTGGGTTCTGTAGGAGTTTCCTGTCTGTCTACCTCGCCCAGACCCACCACCTGCAGGCCCGTCCCTCTGTGGCCTAGCCCCAGCCTCCTAGCCTCCTCCCCTTCCTCCATGCCATCCTATCTGGGTCCTACTTCGGGTTCTTGATGTGAGGGGAAAAAAGAAAAAGAAATAGAAATAGAAAAAGAAAAAGAAGACCATAGCAGAGCAAGACAAAGAGTGTGTCGCATCCTGAAGAGGGTGGTCAGAGCGCATTTGAAGAGGAGAGAGGTGAAACGGTGGCGTTGCAGGCTACACAAACAACAGGAATATAGGGAAGGAGACTGACTGGACTGTCAGCTTGACACGATCTGG